>NC_133654.1:102995331-103265869 GCF_009905375.1 Apium graveolens
TGTTAAGCTTGCAACAACTTTATTGTTTTGAACACTGACTGTCAATAAACAAATGTACTTTCACCGGAATCCTTTCTGGTACTTTAGACAACGTCTTCATTGCTACTACAATTTTGAATACTTCATTCACTGTTCTTCACCGACGCTTGAACATATAAATAAACTCCTGTCAGTGAGTATAACTTCAAGATTGCAGCTGTCTTCTTTAACCTCTGTCTATACTCTGTCTTCAATTTTTCATATTCCAATGCTTCATACACTGTCTATCTTCAAACCAATGCCAATACACTGAAATCTTCCGGTAGCACTTATACACTAAATCTTTAATATTTCTGAAACCTTGAAAGTCTTTAACCTTTATTCTTTACTGAGGCATGTATATATTAATGAACTTCTTTCAGTGACCTATAAACAGACTTCAAGCTTTCTTCAATCTTCTGATTCTTTGTATTTGCCTTGTCTTCATTTCTTCTGATTTCTTGTGTAGACGTAGTATTATTAACATGTCATGTTCTAGTGTTGTTCTCGTGTTGAGTTATCACCTAACTGTTCATACAGCTACGCAGTTTCACCAACAATCTCCCCCTATTTGATTTTTAAACCTAACAAATAAATTAAATAGAGAGGATAACTCAACTAACAACTAGAAAAAGTAAAGTACCAGGACTTGTAAATAATGCTACTGGTTTTCTGGATCAAATACTGCATTTCCAGATTTCTTCTGTAACTGAAATGAAAGATTCTTGTTCCTCTAGCATCGAACTGATCTTCAAGTAGTTTCATCTTCATTTCCTTGGTTCTTTAAATCTCTGCCAGATAACACTTCTCAGTCTTGAAGTAATCATCAGCAGCTTCCTTTGTACAACCACATTTCCTGTTGAGAAGCGCATATTTCTCTTGCTTCCCCCCTATGAGAATCAACTACTTAAAGGAGATCACCTTCGTCTACCACCTCTCCCGTACAATAGGATCCGTAGATAAGAACTAATGGTACTCCCCTTTTGGAAAACAGGTTCTTCCCTTATGAAGAATAATGATGAACCAAACCACTTCTTCTGATAACTAGGAAATCACCTTCGTGTTTACCACCTCTCCCGTACAATAGGATCCGTAGTTATAAACAACAATGGTGTGGTGTAGTGTACATGTGCTTTACCTTTTTCCTCCTTCCGCTATTTCTCCCCCTTAGTTGAGGAATCCTCCAAACTATTACTTAAGCTTTTATCTCCCCTTTAGAGAAGGAATGTATGTTGTTATCTGAAGGAGTTCTCATATTTTACTTGGTTGGAAAAGAAATAACAAGTCATATTCTGATCAACCATGTCCCTTTAAATGCTGCAAGAATGACTTCACTGTTGATCATCCTGTTAACCAATATTCCCAACTCCGTATACCTCCCAAATGTGAGACCACCAATTGTTACCAATTATTATGTCCCGAACTTATAAGGTTCCGAAGTGTTCTAATACAATCTGTAAATGTTAGGTCCCTAAGAGTTAGGTTCCAGTCATAAACAGATTTGAGACCCGAAGTATCAAGAACTATATTTTATGGATAGGGAATGGGATATGGTGTTTCTCTTTCTTCCTCACTATGAGTGTGTGATTCTGTTTCGTGTACCTCACAAGTGTTTCACTCTTCTCTCCACTCATGTTTACACTCATTCTCACAAGTGTATCACTCCTCTCATAGCTCCAAAATCCAGCTATACCTGCAAGGAAAATCACCTTAGCCATCCTTAAGGAGGTCATAGGTGGTGCAATGGGAGTTCGCAAATCCCCATCCTTGTTAGACTCGTTAGATGAATCTAAGTCATAATCTATAAGTTGCTAATTTCCCTTTTAGGGTTCCAAATTTAAACTCTGGGAAGGTAAATAATGATCCAAAGAATTTAGCATAAAGATCAAAGTTCCCTTCTAATGTCTGTGAAGACATTTTCTTGTGACTCATCAGGTAATATCTGAATCATTGTCAACAAGTTGCCGACTTGCACCTATGTCAGATCCACTATCCGCAGATGCATCCAGGGGATTTAAGCCTGGGGAGGTAGACACTGACCACTGATATATGACTATTGGATCAGTATCCTCTCCTAACACCTGTAAAGGCAATTGGTCCATTGAAGAACCTTGAATAATCGAATCTGACCTTTAAATGGTCGAAACTCTTATTTCCGTCAACTCATCCTTTGTGTGTATAACCTATCCTTATGCATCAAGAATTGTTTATGATTGAGGTGATGACACTACATTGGATACCCTGACCGATAGGAGAATGTCAAAAGACGCACCCTGTTGAGAGGATGAATCTAGTTACTGTTTTTGTGCCTTTTCAGCCATTACATCTTTTTGAGAAGATGTATGGGGGCTAGTAGTTGTCTCATATTTAAAACTACTACTCAACTTATAGGAGCAGAGTTGCTAGGTTGACTTCAGAACCTTCCTTATATGGTGCACTAAGGCACTTTCTCCCTCACGCTCATTCATACTTTATTTTAGGGGTAAGAGAGTGTTGGTTGGTTCTGTTTCTGTATTTGTCTTTACAGTATGGGATAGAAGTTGTGGGTTTTCAACCTTATGACCATCAAATGAAAGAAGGCCATTGGAGGCTAAACCTGTATCACAGAGCATATGGCAATATAGAGATAAAATGCACTTAAAATCTATAATGAATGAAAATTATGCATTTAATCTTTTGAGAGAAATGATGTATAATAGTGATTTCACAAAGATTTTAATGAAATAAGCAATCACCACTATAGAAAGAAGTTTGATTTTTCTCTTAAAATTGTTCGAGTGCACGAGTCTGTTTTTATGCATAAAGAGATAAATGAATTGATAAGACACAAACTGATGACCTAGCAGTATTAAGAAGAGAAAGAAAGATTTTGTCTTTTAATATGAATGAGATTTTGTAAAAGCATTGATCACTTATGGTAAAGTCTAATCAATTCTCATTCATGTCAAAAGCTCCATAATTTATCCTTATAAGATTATAGTCAACAAAATTGTTTATTGATAAATAACCTTAATAAGACTGACTATGCTGCTGATTTCAAATTATAGTGAATCTTTCAGATATAGCAACTCATATAAATTCACTAGAACTTGAAATCTCACAATTATCTGCAACAAAATATTAACAATAAATCATTTTCTGATACTTGTCAAGTATTTTAGATACCAATAATTATGTTGCATCCTACTTTCAACATTAAAATAAGATAACAATGAATTAAATACCAACTATCTATTAAATAGACATTAGCATTCAATTTCATATACTATACAATTGTTAACTCCTAACAACTGTAATATCTCAAACAATACTGGTTCGATAAATAAAGCAACATTAACCAATATTGTCTTGTTTGCAATCTTAGAGAAATATTATAAGTTCCATATACTTTGATCAATTGAGTATTGCATCTATTATCAAAGTGTTTAGGTATTTGCAAATAAGCATAAAAATTATTCTAAGTGGACAATATATTGTTACTTCTGATAAGGCATCAAACACACTAACCATAGTTGTACTTTAAGAAAGATTTTTACACTTTTTATATTAGTATAAGTGACTGAGGATAAGCATTGATTACTTAGAGGAGTTCTAAGTAATGCCACAAATACTAATAATTCACAATTAGTTCATAGTTGAACTCTTATCTAAATATCATTAACTGATATAAGTCAAAATTAGCATACAACTAATCATGCTACAATCATATTCCGATTTCAGTGAATTCTTGAGATGTAAACATTGTTAAATTCACTAAAACCAAAATCTCATAACTAACTTATAACACATAAGTTACAATCAATATACTAGGTATCAATTGATGACATATTTAGTTATAATCAATCATGTTGCTTATTTATTTTAAGTTAGTTTGAATTATGGAGCAAATAAAATTATTGAATTGCTTCAAATTCCATAATCCAAACAACCTAAAATAAATATTAAATAAATAAATACTAAATATCTATGAGTTAGATACTAGCACTTAAATATTTTTAATTATCCTTGAATAATCACCAATAGAATATATGACTTATATACATGACAATCACTCTCTGGATAATTAGTAATTTTAGAAATATTTTCTAAGCATATAAAATATTGAGAGTTTTATACACATAACTTAGAAAATACTTTAACTTTCAACATTAGTGATTTTAGAAATAAGCATTGATTACTTAGAACAAAAATTCTAAATAATATCACTAATACTAAAAGTATCACAATTATTCGTACATAATACAAATAACTATGTTGCATATTATTTTAATATAATTTAAATTAAAACACCGATATGGAATGGAATTTTTTACAGCCATAATTTAAATCAATTAAAATAAAATTCAAACTTAATGCTATAATACTTAACTACCACAAATGTATATGATATTGTAATCATGATAATCAAGATAGTAGCACTAAGTACAAGGTACTGGATTACTGATAAATTCACAAGTCCTTTAAATATTGAAGATTTAATACTTGCGAAGTTATATTAAGAATTCCTTACAGATGGGATTTTCAACAAATGTGCAATGACTGATATTCCACACTTACAAACCAGTCTTGAAAGATTAACTTTAACAAGTGATTTAGTAAATGTTTCTGCAAGTAACTTTTTGACTAAAAGACATGCTCTCGAAATAAATGATACCTGGTGTGAAGGTGCCTTGTCATAAAGTGTTCCACAGAGTATTTGGATTTGAGGTTGTTTCTTATCATAACAAGAAATTAATCTTCTTCCACGAAGTTGACAGCTTCTTGAGATGCTTCTCCTGTCACTTAAGTTGACAACTTCCGAGATGCTTCTCCTGTCTTTCTTACAACCCGTGTAATCTATATCTATATAGCCAAACATATTAAGCACAATATCTTTAGGGTACTTTACTCCAACAGTTGGTAATCCCGTTAGATATCTTAAAATTTTGTTAATAGCTATACGATTGGATTCTCTAGGATCCAATTGGAACCTTGCACTTTGGCATCTTGATAACATTACATGTTGTCTCTTAGCATTTGAGTAAAAGAATGAGCTTGTCATACCTCTATAGCTTGTCATTGTTACCTGAGTTGCACTGATCAAGCTTAAGTGCTTTCTGTTGGTAAGTAGTCTTGACATGTTCAGAATCTTCCAAATTTTACATTTTCAAGAGATCTGTTAGGTCTCAATATGTTTGTAGAAGGGGGGTTGAATACAACCAATACCGTTTAATCGAATAAAATGCGGAATAAAAAAGGTGAAACAAAATTCAAGTTAAATAAAATTATTATTAAACTTGAAAGGTGTTACAACAACGGTATCATTTACAAGGGATTAATCACAAATTAATTATTACAAATCTAGAATAAATTCGACATGAACTTTTTCTATATTTGCAATAAAAAGATCAAATGCTAAAAGCGATTTGAGATTAAGTTCTAGGGATTTCGATCCGCTAGATAGTTACACAAGAACAAGAAAAGTATTTCTAGTGGATTGGATTTAACAATAAATACTAGAAATAAATGACCTGTGAATTTGCAATAATTTCTCTGCAGGTTTCTTTTGTTCTGTGTTCTGCTGTTGAATATTCAATGCTGTGTTCTGTATGTTTTTAAAATGAATGTTCAGCTTCTGCTTCTTTTATCAACCAACCGAATGAAAATGAACTGGAATGACAATCTCTTTAACTCAGCAAGACTTTCGGTAGGACTATCTTTTAGAACTAGCAAGACAATCAGAATGAACTAGCAAGACTTTCGGTAGGACAATCAGATTGTTTTTGCTGAAAATAAATAGATTTAAATCCTATAATAATTCTGGTAAGACAATCCTTTTGAATTAGCATGACTTTCGGTATGACTATTGATTGTCATACCGATTGTCATACTAATACAATCAGTTGTCTTGTTGAATTAAAACAGATTTTTAAACCAATTTAAATTCTGAAAATTCTTAATATTAATTCAAAATTAATTAATCAATTAATTAAATTAATCAAATAAATTAATCTTTGCAGATATAATTTATTTTCTTAATTAAATTATATGACTTAATTAATTAATAAAGAATTAATACTAATGTTGAGCAGCATCCATTCTTTTGTATATCTTCTGAAAATCACTGAAATATATGAATCAATTCCACCACTTCAATGCCGACACTCGATGTACTGTCTGGTTTATGAGTGACTAACTTCCGTGACGTTTCTTCATTCCTTGACCTTGATACTCTTGATTTTCTTCAGACTAAATCCTTGTAATTAATTGATACCCTGACGAGATCTCTGTCACTTGATTAAATCCACAATCTTGATTTATATCACTGAGGCTTGATCAATTGCTTGAGTTTCTTCCAGTGAATTAAGTCATCAAGTCTGTAGATGAACAATGTTACTTAATCCTTTGACATATGTTACTCTGTGAGATCTCTCTGACGATAGATCCACTATTTACTTATTACATTATTATTTGAGTTGAGTTAAATCCTCGAATAAACAAATAGGCTATAACATATGCCTTTCAATCTCCCCCTATCTGCTTGTTAGACAATAACAACAAATACCTAGAGGATACCTCAACTAACAAATAAGAAAAAGATATAAACAGTAATGCAAAGTAAATAGCAGAAAAGTTCTGGATTATATTTAACATTTTCCAGATTCCAAAAGAAATTTACAAGTGAATACAAGATAGATGTTCCTCTAGCCTGAACATGTAACTACATTAGTCTATCTTGATCCATAAAGCTCTAATCATATTACATTGTGTTTTAAGCTAATTGAATTCAGTTGTCCTCTCTTCTGACTTCACCTTCTTCTAAATCTTGAAGCAACTCCTTGTCAAAGACACGATCCTTTTCTGAAGTGAAGTTGTCTGGTCTAACTGGTTGAACTCCAACTGTCTTTAGCTTATTCTTGAGTTGATTGTACCTTTTAATATTCTTTTCACAATAAGCTTGAATCAGATCAGCTGCTTGAGTTTTCAACATGGATAAATATCCAACAGTTCTCAAGTGATGTTCCATCCAAACCAGATGCTTAGCTGAGTAGTCTTTAAGAGATTGTGAATCGAGCTGGCAGATTTAAAGACAGTCAGACTTAAAGAATCTTACCTGATGAGGATTGTTGACCACTTGAGGACTAGCCCTGCTGGCAAACTCTTTGAGCCTTTCTCGAAGAACTTCATTCAATTCTGAGCTTCTTTTTACTTTGTTGAGAAGAACCCAAATCTCTGATAAAGAACGATTCTCAAACAGATGAAGTGACACCTTGAAAGATCCTTCGCTCTGACAATATACAAATATGCTCATCTCATTTAGGGATCTGTCAAAATTAGCTGTGATCCTTGAGACTTCAGTCTTTATAACATTCATGTACATGTCATTGTTTGGATTAGAGATCTCCAGCTTGTCCAGAAGATGTAGAAACTGCCTATCATTGTTTGTGCTCAGCTGAGGCATATCAAGTACTCTCCTAGCTTCATCCCATTTTTCACCAATCTTCAGTCTGACATCTCTTCTCCTTTCTTGAGCCTTAATGTCATGAAGACGTTGCTTTTGAAGTGTTTCTGTTCTTTGTATGTCTTTCCTCATGTCAATGATCTGGGAGACCTTTTTGAGTTCAGCTTCTTTTCTTTTCATCTCTGACTGCTGCTGCTGAAACTCTTTCTCAAACAGAGGATCCACTGGAGCTTCCTCTTCCCATTCTTCAAAATCACTTTCCTCTTCAGCTTCAAAGAAACCATCTTTATCTTCCAAGACTGGTTCAGTGGGAATGTCACAAATATCAAAGTCATCCTGTTCTCCACTATAGTAGATATCATCAGGCTTCCCTGTGTCTCCAGCAGACGACCCTTTTTCTTTTCCCTTATCACTTCTCCCTTTCTTCTCCCCCTTAGTTGATGAATCCTCTAGAGACTTTCCCTTAGATCCTCCATGACCTCCATCACCTCCCGAGCCTGAGCCTCCACCAGACGGCCCTTCAAAGAAAGTTCTTTGTTCTTCATTGGGACAGTGAGAATTTTTGATCATATAGTACAGGTGCTTCGTCCCTTCATTCAGATGTTCCATACCCGTCTCTATCTTCAGAAATCTGGAGGAATCTAGTGAATGATTCATTTCAACCAAGTCTTCAAGAGAAGTCATTCTTGTATGTAGAGAGCAGAAGTTTGAAATATCGTCAGCTGATAACGTTGGAGATTCCTAGATTGAGTTAAGCTTTTGTACAATAGATGTCTTCAAATATGATATTTCAGTCCTGATAAGAGCCAGCTGATTATTGACAGAGGTGGAAGAAGAAGACCTTTCAACCACTTGTGCTTTGAATGATTTAGCTTCAGCCTGACTTTTTGCAAGTTGTTCCTTGAGATCAGCAATTTGAGCTAACAGATTTTCAGTGTTTGTGTCTGTGTGTGCGCTCATCTGAATATCTCTCCTGTTTAATTCACTCAACTCACGTGCATGCGTATCTCTCAATATAATTGCTCGTAAGGAGTCTTCCTGAGGCTGATCTTCTGTACCTACATTTAAAATCACCCTAGCCTCTTCAAGAGAGGTCAGTGGTGGTGCAATGGGAATTCGCGAGTCTCGATCCTCAGTCAAACCTATTATTTCATGTGAAATAGATGTCTGAATTGCTTCAGGGATAGATTGACCGAGTTGCCCTCCACTTTCTCCAGATAAATCTGCGAGTGGAGAATCCCGTGAGGGAGCCAGAGGTGTTGGATCTGGGAGGGGAGAAAATGACTCTATTAAAGGTGGCTGAGAGTCAGATTTTCCCTCAGAAGCATGTGACTGCTCTTCTGCCGTAACTATGGCAGGCACTGTAACCGACTCTATGTGCACTCCTCGCTCCGTATCCTGAGTATCATCTACTGGTCTGTATGCTTCCATTGTGAGTAATGGAATTGTGCTCGACTCAGTACAGGATGCCATGGCCCTATGGCGAATTTCAATAGATTCATCATGTTGAGAGGATGTTTCTAGTAACTGTTCAGTGGCCATTTCAAAGTCCATGTCCTGTTGGGAGGACAAGGATGGGCTTTCAGATGCCTCAGTAAATGTTCTTCTTTTCTTCGAAGGAGGCAGAGCTGAGGGTTCATTCACATCTACCAACAAACTACTTCCTATTAACCTTCTAGGCAACATTTTAGACAGTGGGGGAGAGGTTGAGATAGGTTGTGACTCTGTGTTTGGCTCTATGACCTGGGATTGAAGCTGTGGTTCTACAACTTCATGGTCAGTCCTATCAACCACTGGGGGTCTTTCAACAGAAGTAGGAATAGGTTGAGTTGTAGGAACTATTACCTGTAGAGGAAGAGCATCTGATGCTTGAGCCTGGGTGGTTTGAACCACTGGAGGTTGAGCTTGCTGTTCATGACCGGGAAGATTGAAGATAGGTAAGGGAATATAAGTGGCCATGAAAGCAGATACAAGTACTGGAACTTGCATGAATTTGAAAGTTGTGTCTTGGCGGGTGTAAATCTTTTTGCTTACAGGAGGGGGTTCGGTTACTGCGGAGTTAGCAAAAAGGGATTTATGCTCAGGTGAGAGAATATGTTCTGCTATGAGCATGAGAAAACGAGCATAGTAACACGAGACCCTACGATTTGTAGAATGATCACGTAAAGCAGTAGTGAGACGTCTCAAGAGAATGGGTAAAAGTAGTTTGAAAAAATTGATCCTTTGATTGAAAACAACCGCAAGACCAATATACTGCAGAGTGGAAGTGATGTTGTGAAAGTTGGATTTAGTGTAGTTGGCAAACACTTTAGAAAGTGTATCGAAGAAAATGTCCCATTCAGACACCAAATTGGATTTTGATAACTTGGTTAAATTAATTACCCCCTGATAGTGAATAGCATGGAAAAAGTTTGAAATATCATTTTCAGAGGGCAAATTACAGAAATTGTCTATAAGAAAATTTAAAGCTCGATTGACGACTGTTTCATCAACCACATACTGTGTGTTTGCCACGGTGAATGAAAAAGATTAAAAATCATCGGCCACAGTAGAGGTTGTACAAATCAGTCTTAGCAGATCAACATTTAAAATCACATTTGATTTAATAACAAAGCTAACAATCGAATGGTCATTTAAAAATCTAATCCACGGCTTAAATTTTTCTACATCACATTTATCTGGATTAAAATAACCAACAAGATTATGCGAAACGATTTTGAAATTGAGAGCCATTTTTAAAAAAAAATAATAAGACCCACACTTTCAGAATTTTAAGAGTAATATTAAGAAAATTCGAATTAATTAAATTAATTTAACAATTCGAATTAAATCAATTATATTCGAAAAATTTAGAAAGATTTGTATCTCGTTAAAGTTCTTTAAAACAAAATTAAAATAAAAAACCCAAAATCAAACAAACACAAACTGATTTTTTAACAAAAATTCGACAGCACTTCTGTATGTATATACTTGTATGTATATATCACAGGAGTGATGATTTTTGTATGCTGAGTAAAAACTCGAGTAAGGAAGACAAGCAAGCAGTTTTGAGTTTGATCGAATAGAGAGAGAGAGAGAGAAAAAAAATGAGAGAGAAAAAAAATTGAAGACTGTTGAAATTTTGGAGAGAAAAAAAACTGAACAGAATGATAAAACAAAACAAACAAAAAAAACTGTTAAGTAGAAAACTGGTATGACAATTCGGGATAGTCTTACCGATTGTCATACCGATAGTCATACAAGGCAATTTTGAAGAAAAAACAAAAAACAAAACAAATAATAATATATAACTGGTATGACAATCTGATAGTCATACCGATTGTCATACCAGTACAAAATAAAACATAATATATCTGATATTAATTTTATTACTGGCATGACAATCAATAGTCATACCGATTGTCTTGCCAGTTATAAAATTAAACTGATTTAAAAATAAACAAGTATTAGTACTGGAATGACTTTCAGCAGGACAATTTCAATTGTCTTGCCGATTGTCATTCTAGTATAAAATAAATTAAGTATTTTAAATATACTGAATAATTAACATAAAAACTGTTAAAAACACAAAAAAAAAGAATATATAAAATATTACAATTACAGAAAACTGAAATGAATATGGCAGAAAATATTTACATAATTAAAATAATTAAAATATTTCAGAGATAATAATATTTTCAGTCCAAAAATAGATTTCTTTTGAATTTTAACAAATCAAATTCATAGAAAAATATTTTTAGAGAAAATAAAATATTCTGAGACATTAAAATTAACAAGTTGAGTAAATAAATAAGATAAGATAATAAAAATTACATAGAAATAAGCAAAAAATTTTGGAAAATGATAAAATAAATTTGCAAATGAATTTTTCATTTATGAAAAATTCATTTGTAAATTCACTCAAGAACAGATTTCAGATATTCACAAGTTTAATCACTAAAGCTATTCAACATACCCAATTTACCAACTAATTTGGTAAATGTGGATTCATCAAGAGATTTAGTGAAAATATCTGCTATTTGTTCTTCTGTTGGAACAAAAAATAGTTCAACAGTACCATTCATGACATGCTTTCTAATAAAATGATACCTGATGTCAATGTGCTTGGTCCTTGTATGCTGCACAGGGTTGTTGGTGATGGCTATTGCACTTGTATTGTCACATAGAATAGGTATTTTGTTCAATACAGAGCCATAGTCCCGTAGCTGATTCCTAATCCACAAGATCTGAGCACAGCAGCTTCCAGCAGCAATATATTCAGCCTCAGCCGTTGAATTTGAAACTGTTTGCTGTTTCTTGCTGTACCATGAGACTAGTCTGCTACCTAGGAATTGACAACTCCCTGAGGTGCTTTTCCTATCAACAACACTTCCTGCGTAATCTGAATATGTATATCCAATAAGGTTAAAACCAGATTCTTTAGGGTACCAAATACCTAGATTTGGTGTTCCCTTAAGATATCTTAAGATTCGTTTAACAGCAACGAGATGAATATCTCTAGGATCTGCTTGGAACCTTGCACATAAGCATGTAGCATACATAATATCTGGTCTACTTGCAGTAAGATAGAGTAACGAGCCAATCATACCTCTGTAGCTTGTGACATCTACCTTAATGGAGTTTTCACATGGTCCAAGCTTGACAGCTGTAGTTGACGGAGTCCTTGCTGATGCAGAATCCTCTAGATTGTACTTTTTGAGGAGTTCTTTGAGATACTTGGATTGACAAATAAAAGTTCCATCTAACCTTTGATTTACTTGTAATCCAAGAAAGAACTTCAGCTCTCCCATCATGCTCATTTCAAATTTGCTGTGCATTAACTTAGCAAATCTCTTACAGAGATTATCATTAGTAGACCCAAATATTATATCATCCACATAGACTTGGACTAATATTGTATCATTCTTATGCTTTTTAGAAAAGAGAGTTTTGTCTATGACACCTCTAATAAAGCTATTTTCAATAAGAAATTCAGAAAGAGTGTCATACCATTTTCTCAGAGACTGTTTGAGTCCATAGATAGCCTTGAACAGAAAGTAGACAAAATCCAAATGATCTGAATCTTCAAAACCAGGAGGTTGCTCTACAAATACCTCTTCATCCAGCTTTCCATTCAGAAAGGCACTCTTGACATCCATTTGATAAACTTTAAAATTAGAGAATGCTGCAAATGCCAGAAATATCCTGATGGCCTCTAGTCTAGCCACTGGAGCATATGTTTCATCATAATCAATGCCTTCAGCTTGAGAATACCCTTTAGCTACCAGTCTTGCTTTGTTTCTTGTAACCACACCATCTACATCTATTTTATTCCTGAATACCCACCTAGTACCAACAACTTTCTTGTGTGTAGGTCTAGGTACCAGTTTTCAGACTTGTTGATGTTCAAACTGATTGAGTTCATCTTGCATAGCAATCACCCAATCTGGATCAGTCAGTGCTTCCTCAATCTTCTTAGGTTCCATCTCAGAAAGAAATCCTGAGAACAGACACTCATTTTGAGTAGCACGTCTAGTTCTGACTCCAACATCTGGATCACCAATAATCAAATCAAAAGGATGAGCTTTATTTCAGACAGTCTGTCTTGGAAGATTTGATCTTGATGATTCGCCTTGAAATTCATTGGGATGTTGTGTCCTACTAGTTGATCCTTCAGCATCCCCCCCTGAGTTGTTGCCATGTTGACTTAAAGATTCTCCGTCAGTAGCAGTGGTATCTCCATTGTTGCCAAAGTTTCCATCACCATTACCTTGAGTATCATCATGATTAACAGGTTCTTCACCAGCAACAACCTCAGGTTCTTGACCATGTTCTGATTCTGAATCTGACATATCATCAAACTTCAGTTTCTCAGAAGGATCTTCAGTTTGGATACTAGGGAGTTTAGTGTCATCAAATGTAACATTGACACTTTCAGTTACTTTGTGTTGATCAATGATATACGCTCTGTATGATCTTCTTCCATATCCAACAAAAATACCCTCATATACCTTTGCCTCGAATTTACCACAACGATCATCTCCATCCTTGAGCACGAAGCATCTGGCACCAAATACATGAAAGTATTTGATAGAAGGTTTCTGTTCATTCAAAATCTCATAAGGAGTTTTTATGAAGTCTTTGTTGATTAGAGTTCGATTCTGAGTATAACATGCAGTATTGACAGCTTCAGCCCAAAAGTACATTGGAAGACCTGATTCACTTAACATCGTTCTTGCAGCTTCAATCAATGTACGATTCTTCCTTTCTACCACTCCATTTTGCTGAGGGGTTCTAGGAGCTAAAAATTGTCTGGTAATCCCTTTGTCTGTACAAAATCCATTGAGAAGTGAATTCTTGAATTCTGTTCCATTATCTGACCTTATTGCTCTAACAAGCATATTAGAATCTAACTCAATCATCTTGATATGATCAATCACAACTTGTGGTGTTTCATCCTTAGAGTGAAGAAATAAAACCCACGTATACTTGAAATAGTCATCAACTATCACAAGACAGTAACACTTCTTTGACATCGAAAGGACATTAACTGGTCCAAATAAATCCATGTGCAATAATTGCAGAACACCAGTTATGGAGATGTGTCAGTGCCTCTGTGACTTGCTTTCTTTGACTTTCCTTTATGGCAAGCCTCACATAGTCCTTCTGGGGAGAATTCCAGCTGAGGCAGACCTCTGACCAATTCTCTTTTGACAAGAGAATTCATTGTTTTGAAATTGAGATGAGAAAGTCTCTTGTGCCATAGCCAACTCTCATCTGACGATGCCTTTGCATAGAAATAATTGACTTCAGGATTGCTTCCAGAGTTCATGTCAGCTATGAACAGATTTCCTTTCCGGATTCCCATCAAGGAGGGTTTTTCACTTTTCTTGTGCAGAATCTGACACTTCAGCTTGTCAAATAAAACATTGTAGCCGTTGTCACAGAACTGACTAATGCTAAGCAGATTGTGTTCAAGTCCTTGCACAACATACATATTTTCAATGATAACATTTCCAGCTAGCAAACAGCCATATCCCTCAGTTAAACCTTTGCTGTTATCTCCAAAGGTAACCACTGGGCCAGCTTTCTCAACCACATTTGATAACAGGGCTCTATCTCCGGTCATATGTCTTGACGATCCGCTGTCAAGAATCCACACTACCGGCTGTACCTGTTTAATGCCCTGCAATACAAATGGATTAGACCTTCTTCGGAACCCAAGCTTGGCTAGGTCCGGCATACTTGTAAAATTGGCCTTTATCAGGAAAAACAACATTCTTAATTTTAATGTTCTCAACTTTCTCAATGACTGGACATTTGTCCTTGTGAACAGCCTTGACAAATTTCTATTTAGGCTGAGGCACAAATGTCTCCTTTCTAGCTTTAGGAGGACTAGCAGTCTTAGACCTATCATGCTTTCTATTATTCACATGCTGACGAGGAGTAGTCTTATCATTAGAAACATGCTTACCATTAAAATAAGCATACATCAAATTAAAAGCACAAGACATACAATCAGGAACACCACATGCTTTATGAGAGGGATTAACAATAGGCAACTTATGCATGGTAGACATGGCATTTGTGTTATCCAACTCATGTGTGTCTGAGTTAGTCTCAGTTGCTTTCACAACTTTGACTGGAACCTTTGACACACTTGACTTGGAGACAGCTTTCTCATTAGCATGATCTTCAGCACAGATTTCTTCTTGAATAATAAATGAGGTCTCATCAAATGGTTCAGCAATTGATTCTTTATAGAGGGGTTCATCAACACCCTTAAGCACATGTGGTACTTCCCTGCCTTTAGCACAGACATGAGGAGAGGAGTTTATGCCTAATTTTCCAATAGAAACATTGTAATCATAACC
Source organism: Apium graveolens (assembly GCF_009905375.1). Classification (NCBI taxonomy): domain Eukaryota; kingdom Viridiplantae; phylum Streptophyta; class Magnoliopsida; order Apiales; family Apiaceae; genus Apium; species Apium graveolens. Next base: position 103,010,644 of record NC_133654.1, read on the forward strand.
TATTCCAGATGTTTGATTAACAGCTTGCTTATTGTAAAACTCTTTGGACTTCGAACAAGAATTAAAGTAAGCTTTAACCTTAGCCTCAAGACCGGTGATCTTATCTTTGAGAATAGTTTCGAGTTGTCTATAACAGTCAACTCTATTCTCTAGAAAAGATACTTGTTCTTTTAATTTATCTTGATTAATGTGCACAAGTCTTAATTCATTGACCTCTTTCTCAAGGTCTTTGATTTGTTGATTTAACAATTCATTATCACGACGAGCACAATCTAAGGAACCTCCTAGATGATAAACTAATTCAGCATCAGTAAATTTTACCTCTTTTCTTGACGATGAGGTGTTTGCATCACTAGCCATGAGAGCAAGATTCCCAACTTCTTCATCTTCACTATCAGTATCATCCCAGCTTCTTCCCTTTGCCAGGTAAGCCCTTTCAGATTTACTCTTCTGATTAGAATCGTAAGAGTTCTTCCTAACTTGTTTTGGTTTCCTGCATTCTGTGGCAAAGTGTCCCAACTCATTACAGTTGAAGCATCGAATGGTGCTTCGATCAACCATCCCTGTTTTATACCCACCACTGCTGGTGTTAGAGGATGAAGATCCACCTTTCTGGAATCTGTTGTAGTTGGACTTGTACTTAAACTTGGGATTCCTTTTGAATCTAACATTTGAGAATCTCTTGACAATCAGGGCCATTGACTCATCCTCCAATTGCTCCAGTTCTTCCAAGGAATAAAAATCATCTCCTGATTGATTTGTAGTAGGATGATCAAATTCTGCTACTATCACATTTTCTTCAACCTTGGAAGACTGTACCATTCTTTCTGACTGTTGAGATTGTTGTTGATATTGTGGTTGTTATTGTTGTTGTTGTTCATCAGCTACTAGAGCAGTAGACGTGCTGGCCACTCTTCCTTTCCCGTAAACTTCCTTCTGCTGAATCTGCTCCAACTCATAAGTCTTTAACACACCATAGAGCCTTTCCAAAGAAATCTCACTCAGATCTCTTGCTTCTCTTTTGGAAGTGATTCTATGTTCGAGATGAGTTGGCAGTGTTAAAAGGAACTTTTTGTTGACCTCCCTGATGGAATAGTATTTACCATTAATGTTCAGGTTGTTGATCAATGCATTGTACCTCTCAAACACTTCAGTGATTCCTTCTCCTGGATTGGATTTAAAGTATTCATACTCAGAGGTTAGGATTTCTAATTTGTTCTCCCTAACTTCCCCCGTGCCTTCATTAATAACCTCAATAGTTTCCCAAATATGTTTGGAATCTTTACAGTTTATCATATGTCTATTCATCAAGGGATCAAGAGAATCTACTAAAATTAATTGAAGGCTAGCATCCAGGGAGGCTTCTTCTTTTTCAGCAGGAGAAAAATCCTCATGATCTTTCACATAAGTTCTTGCTTTGGTAATCACCACATCATTTTCTATTACCTCTGGTTCAATAACCATCGGAATTTTAGGACCCTTCTTTAACACTTCCAGATATTTGGAATTTGCAACTTGTAAAAACAATAACATCTTCTTCTTCCACATAACATAATTTTCTTTATCGAATAGTGGAATTTTAACGGTTCCAACTTTTTGTGTAGTCATTATGAATTTTTTTGAGTGAATAAAAAATTCAAGGAGTAAAAGAAACACAAAAGTCTAGGATCTTGATTTGTACGTTAATCAGAAGGCTATGATACCAATTGTTAGGTCTCAATATATTTGTAGAAGGGGGGTTGAATACAAATAATACCTTTTAATCGAATAAAATGCAGAATAAAAAAGGTGAAATAAAATTCAAGTTAAATAAAATTATTATTAAACTTGAAAGGTGTTACAACAACGGTATCGTTTACAAGGGATTAATCTCAAATCAATTATTACAAATCTAGAATAAATTCGACATGAACTTTTTCTATTTTTGCAATAAAAAGATCAAATGCTAAAAGCGATTTGAGATTAAGTTCTAGGGATTTCGATCCGCTAGATAGTTACACAAGAACAAGAAAAATATTTCTAGTGGATTGGATTTAACAATAAATACTAGAAATAAATGATCTGTGAATTTGCAATAATTTCTCTACAGGTTTCTTTTGTTCTGTGTTCTGCTGTTGAATATTCAATGCTGTGTTCTGTATGTTTTTAAAATGAATGTTCAACTTCTGCTTCTTTTATCAACCAACTGAATGAAAATGAACTGGCATGACAATCTCTTTGGCTCAGCAAGACTTTCGGTAGGACTATCTTTTAGAACTAGCAAGACAATCAGAATGAACTAGCAAGACTTTCGGTAGGACAATCAGATTATTTTTGCTGAAAATAAATAGATTTAAATCCTATAATAATTCTGGTAAGACAATCCTTTTGAATTAGCATGACTTTCGGTATGACTATTGATTGTCATACCGATTGTCATACTAATACAATCAGTTGTCTTGTTGAATTAAAACAGATTTTTAAACCAATTTAAATTCTGAAAATTCTTAATATTAATTCAGAATTAATTAATCAATTAATTCAATTAATCAAATAAATTAATCTTTGCAGATATAATTTATTTTCTTAATTAAATTATATGACTTAGTTAATTAATAGAGAATTAATACTAATCTTGAGCAGCATCCATTCTTCTGTATATCTTCTGAAAATGACTGAAATATATGAATCAATTCCACCACTTCAATGTTGACACTCGATGTACTATCTGGTTCATGAGTGACTAACTTCTGTGACGTTTCTTCTTGCCTTGACCTTGATACTCTTGATTTTCTTCAGACTAAATCCTTGTAATTAATTGATACCCTGACGAGATCTCTGTCACTAGATTAAATCCACAATCTTGATTTATATCACTGAGGCTTGATCAATTGCTTGAGCTTCTTCCAGTGAATTAAGTCATCAAGTCTGTAGATGAACAATGTTACTTAATCCTTTGACATATGTTACTCTGTGAGATCTCTCTGACGATAGATCCACTATTTACTTATTACATTCTTATTTGAGTTGAGTTAAATCCTCGAATAAACAAATAGGCTATAACATATGCCTTTCAAGGTCCTTAACTTGTATTGCCATCACTCATTTGGTTTACTTGTGCTCCTAAAAGAATTGTTCTTTTGGCTTGCTTGAGCTCCTAAAAGAATTATTCTAATGGCTTGCTTGAAGTGATGCCAAAAAGAATTACAACTTTTCCAACATGCTCTTCCATACTTACTCTGCAATTACTTAGAAAAATAATCTTGCATAAGTCTTTGTTAGTAGACCAACATATAACATTATCATTATATCACTGCATAGATAAAACAATATATTTGTGCCTAGTGATAAGAGAGTTATTAATATGACAACTCTACTAGTTCATATTAGACTATAACTTTAGTTAGAGTGCCATACCATATCCTTGACGATTTCTTGAGTAGTATACTAGTTCATACCAACCTGAAGTGAGCTTGTGCTGAAGAGATATACAAGGTCCAATTGATCTGCTACTGCAAAGTCTATGAACTGTTTTGCATTGACTTCCTCTTTTGACTCACCAACCAGGAGTGCACTTGTACATATTTACCAGAGTCCAATTCCAGGTAGAATGTGCATCAGGTGCCTGATATGTCATAATATCCTAAAGTCTCATCACTGGTGCTTTTTGTTAGATACTGCTTTGTGATAATAACCTAGCATCCAGTTTGGCCTTGTCCCTCGTAACAATGCCATTTTCATCTAGTTTGACTTCTGGTTATCCTTGTACCAATTAAAAAATTGTCATTTGGTTTGGATACCAGCTTCCCTTCAATCTGCTTGCTGACTGATTGAGTTCATCTTGCTTTGTAATCACCCAATCAATCCGGATCTTTCAGAGCTTCTGTAACTTTCTCATTTTCTTCTTCAGATAGAATACTAGAGAAATAATTATTCATACTCAGTAGCCCTGCTAATCATTACTCCACCATCTGGATCACTTAAGAACTAGACTCTAGGAATAATATTGACATCAAACGCTTTGTCTCAGCAGATATGTTCTTTAGTTTCCTCTGATTTTCTATATGGTGTTGTGTCTGACTAGTTGATCCTTCTATTACTCCCCCTAAGCTGTTATAGGGATTTCCTGAAAATCCTTACCCTTGCTAACTGGCTTCACTGAAGTAATGAGATGTGTTATACCCTTCCATTCCACTGCTTGGATATGAATCATCAATACCATTAATTTCTCCTGTAACAGCTTGGAGCATGGAGTTGTTGAACTGTGCACTTAGACTTTCAATCATCTTCTGTTGAACAACCACAAATGCCCTTTAGGTTGTAGACTCCACTGAGTAGCCATGGAAAATATCCTAACTAGTCTTAGCTGTAAATGCCAAGATCTTCAACCAACTAAAAATATTTAATTGTTTGCTTCTGTAGAATATTCTCTCCAAACACTTTCAAGTTATCCAGTGTTTTCTTCTATTGGCCATTAACTCATTAGTGGTCTTCATGTATACATCCTGATCGGGGCTTGATCTTACTTGTTACAAACTATATTTACTGCTCCAGCCCTTTGGTATTTAGAAAGTCTTGATTAGCTTGACATTGTCCTTGTTGCTTTAATCAAGTTCCGGTTCTTTCTTTGTACCACTCCATTCTGACACGGAGCTCCCAGTGTTGAATATGTCTCAAAATATTCTTGATGTTACAGATATTAATTAGAAATGCTTCTTGAATCCAGTCCCATTATCTGACCACAAGATCATTTCTTTTACAGTTGCTTCCAACTTGATCTTTGATGTAATCAATCATCATCTGTGATGTCTTGTCTTGAGAACGCATGAATAACAACTTTATGTTAAGAGTAGCCATCCACCATCACCAAGGTATATCTTTACTTTGATGTGATGTTATTTTTTACTCCTCTTTATGACATGCCTCACATATTTCATCCTTCTGAATTCCAGATGAGGCAGTCCTCTCACTAGTCCCTTTTTATAAAAGAGTTCCTTGAGTTGATGTTCAAGGGTGAGAGCTTCTAATGCCATAGCTAAACTTCTGTCAGATAAAGCTTTATAGTAGAGACCATTGACTTCACCTTTTATGAGATTCCAGTCTAGCCACGAGCATATCCTTCCCTTACTCTAAGAAGAGCAAGCTTCTCAACCTTCCTGCTTCAGATGAGACACTAATCCTTCTTCAAATTGACATTTTGTCCTTTGATGCAGAACTGTCTGATAAGAGGATTTGTGCCTTGATTCTTCAGCAAGAAAGATGTTTCAACTGTTATCAGTGACTCCAATGGTTAGTTGTTATCAGTGATGGCAATTGTTGAATCCACGATGACATCCCTTTTTCTGTATAGCTTGTCCCGTAGTGAAAACCTTTGGTGTCATCTCCAAAGATTATTGATAGAATAGCTTTTGTCAATCACATTTGATTGCGAGGCTCTTTCTTTGATCATATGCCTTAAGTATCAATTACCAAGAATACATATGAATCAATTAACTTGTTATGTCCTGCACTCATAAATGGATTAACTTATCAGTTTGGGTCCAGATGGATTAAAGATATTATTATAATCAGAGATGACAACAGCTGCAACCTTATCATGCTAATTCTTATCTTTGACTGACCATTTTCTTCATTTTGATACCCTTGATAAAATTGTCTCTCGGCTAGGGAAAAATGGTTCTAACCTTACATAAGGAGGACTAGCAGTCTTTGCCCTATTGTAATTTTAAACATGCTTTTTCTACAATTAATGCAAGTACTAAGAGATGCATTCATGGCATAGAAATAAACAAGTATTGTATTAGGAATACTTGGTATTCATTCAGAATCCTTACACATACGAATTAAGCAAGACAGGCATGATATAGAACAAACAGAATTAACAAGTAAATCACTAATTATATCTAGTCCAATCCTGTTGATGAATCTCAATAAGTTATCTCAATCAAATTATAAAATGATGCATCTTAACAAACAATTCAGATTAAATGAATAAAGCTTATTGAACTAGGATACAGAGAGTAAGCATAAACAAAGGTCTTAAGTGCCGAAAAACATAAATTTCACTAAAGTAATTAATCATGTTCAACAAATATTCAAACACATATTTACGATCATCGAAAGTAACATTCACAAGTTAAACATCAATCCTAGTTACCAGAAAAATAATCTAGTGAACTAGTTCAACATTATCTATGAGTGATGCTATCATGCTTGTGAGAGTGTTAAGCATTTGAACACTAAGATCTTATCATGCATTGAATATTAAAAACAAAATATTATAGTGGTTCAAGAAATTGAAACCTGAGATATGTGAGTTGGACCATCTTTAGAGATTGCTATGAAAGCAAGATATTCATAATTCTCGTCATCTGATCCATCCCAACTCTTTTCCGTGCACTATAAGTTTTGACTGGCTTCTTCCCTAAGAAAACATTCCACCTTTGTCACAGCTCTTCAACTGAATCCCTACTCATCCTTGTTTGTCAAGCTTCTTGTTCTGTTGTAGCAAAACCCCTGATAGTTACTTGACACATATATCCTGTCATAACTGCAGCTATCAAATCTTGTTTATGTCCCAATCTCAGTCTTGTAATCACCCCTTGAACTGAATCTGTAAGAATCTCTGCTTCAGAATAGATATGCTTGATCCTTGGATATAGCTTAAGTACTCCTTGTGAATATGACTCGACTAAACTTCCTTGACTTGTGAAACACTGCCCTGACGTCTAGTCCCTTAAGTACTTCTACTCGAGTTTCCTTTGATTCAGCTATTAGTAACTCTTACGTTCTGTCCTGAGGTTCCAACTTAAATGCTTGTAACTGAGATATCTGTATGTCCCCCACTATTCTCTCTGACCTTCATAATTCCTGCCTTTATCATCTCTGTGATTCCCGGATAAATGTAGCATTGGTATAGACCACTGTGTGATTGTATAATCTGGAATCATAGAGTTGTCTTTAAAATCTTCGAGAAAACTTGTACCTGTAGAAATTTCATTCCTTTCCTGCGTCTGAAAACCCAGTGGTATCCTATGGAGTAAGCCTTTGAGGAAGTTCCACAATTTTCGTCTATAGGTCTTGAAATCAGTTTCGTTGGAATAAGAAAACCATTATCTTCAATTTCCGTGTTCGAGAATTTTTTGTCTGAATAACACATGGTCTTCGTTTTTTTCGAAAGATTAAAATAAATTTTGAAAGCCCGGATGAATCTCGAGTCTACCAATAATTTGAGTACCCTTAATTTAATATTTAAGAAAAATTTAAATTTCCAAAGTTTTTAAATTTCTTAGAAAATAAATTAATCAAAAATAAAATAAAATGGGGCTACAGAATTTAACAAGTACAAACTGGCGACCTATTAAACAACCCGCGACTCAGAAAATTCAATTTCATTTCTTTTGGTTTTATTACAACCTGCGACCTTAGAAGCTCCTGCGACTTACAAACTGATTTGCCTGCGCGTGTATAAACAAGTTGCGACTCATTGTGAACCCCTGTTTGTTTGGTGTACAGGCGCGTGAGATTTGCAAAAGAAACTGTTAGGCTGATTTCCTGCGCGTGTGGTCTGGTCTCCTTTTTATTTCCCGCATGATCAGTACAATAGTTATAACCTGCGACGAATAATAAACAAGGATGCAACATTATTCACTGAAGTCTGAGCTGGAAACCGAGGTGCCAACATAATAATTGTTAGTTCACCAAATTAAACAAATTGGAGGTGATGAAAATTGGCAGCCTAAACTAACTAAAAAATGTACCCGAAAAGTAATTCAAATTAAAAAAAATTGTATTTACTAAAATTTAGATGATAAATTAATTTCAGTCAAATTTATAAAATAAATTAATTTAAATTAAGTTCATAAAATAAACTTATTTAAATTAAATTTATAAGGTAAATTTGTTAAATAACATTTATAAAATAAATTTAAGTAAATTCAAATTAATAAAATAAATTCATTTTATGATCCTGATTTGTGTATCAATCAGTCAGCTCTAATACCAATTGTTAGGTCCCGAATTATCATAGGGGGGGGGTTGAATACAATAATTACTAAATTAAAAAATTCTTTCGAATATTTTGCGGATATAAAATTTAGTGCTCGGTTAGTAGTTTCGTGTTCTTGAGAGGAATAGTATTTGGAACAGTAAAACGATGAATACAAGATATTCAGGAAAATATATATTCGTATATAAATCCTCGAGGGTTGTTGCTACAATCTAGTGATTAAATTAACCGGCTACAATCTAAGAACAACAATGTTACTAGCTTCTACAAAGATTTACAAATCAAATTCTATACAATGATCTAACTTTTGTTTGTACTAGGATTTAATTACTGGGTAACATTTATAATGCCCCTAAGAATATACAAGAGTTAAACCGGGTATTATAACGTTACCCCGGTGAGAAGTTAATCGGATATACTAAAAGCTTGAGCTCCTCTGTAAATTCTTTGCTGCAATCTTCAACTCTTTTGGGAAAGAAGAAGATGAACATAACACTTTCAATTGCTGAATCTGATCTGCTCCTGTGTAGACTTAATATCCAATAATGTGTGGCTGAGGAGAGAGCTGAGTCAGGGAATATTCCTTTTATAACCTGCTACTAGTATTTGCACTCAACTGGCGACTAGTAAAACAAAAACCAATTTAACACAACATGCGATAGGTTGTTAAACAAAACAAACAAACACAACATTTGTTAGTTTTGTAAAATAACCTGCGACATGTTGGTTTCTTTATTAAGATTTCTTTTTCTTTTATTTTTCTTTTTATATTTTTTTTTGTTTTTTTTGTATTTTCTTTTTCTCTCTTTTTTTGTATTTTCTTTTTCTTTTTCTTTTTCTTTTTAAGTTTAAATTGTAACTAAATTACTTTATAAAATAAACTTAAATATAACTTACATAAATAAACTAATTTAGATTTATAAAATAAACTTATTTAAAGTTTATAAAATAAATCATTTTTAAATTTATTAAATAAATTATATTAAAGCCATTAAATAAATTTATTTAATTTAACAATTAAACCTTGAGCTTCGCCAATTACTTGAGCCGCTTAGCTGTATATCCCGCAGACCTTTTCTCGTACTTTAACAGATAAACGTTTAATCCAAATACATTTCTCAACTTAACAATTCTTCTATAAACAATACCCAGATTCCTTTCACGAGCTGTTGACACCTAGTACAACTGGTCTGGTTCACAGACGACTAACCCCAATTCAGGTCTTCGTATTATAGCCATGATTAAATTGTTAAGCTTGCAACAACTTTATCTTTTCGAACACTGACTGTCAATAAACAAATATACTTTCACTGGAATCCTTTCTAGTACTTTAGACAACGTCTTCATTGCTATTACAATCTTGAATACTTCATTCACTGTTTTTCACCGACGCTTGAACATATAAATGAACTCCTGTTATTGAGTATAACTTCACGACTACATCTATCTTCTTTAACCTCTGTCTATACCCTGTCTTTAATTCTTCAGATTCCTATGCTTCATACACTGTCTATCTTCAACCAATCCAATACACTGAAATCTTCTGATAGCACTTATACACTAAATCTTCAATATTTCTGAAACCTTGAAAGTCTTTAACCTTTATTCTTTACTGAGGCATGAACATATTAATGAACTTCTTTCAGTGACCTATAAATAGACTTCAAGCTTTCTTTTAATCTTTTAATTCTTTATATTTTACCTGTCTTCATTTCTTCTGATTTCTTGTGTAGACGTAGTATTATTAACCTGTTATGTTCTAGTGTTGTTCTCGTGTTGAGTTATAATATAACTGTTCATACATCTACGCAGTCTCACCAACAAGGATCACGGATAACAGCATCCAATTCAACAATATGCTTTTGATGAGCTTCAATGTCTTGTACTGTCTTTATAATGTCATCAACCACAAAAATTTGACTTCCTTGAGCAATGTCAGGAATAGTCGGATGTAAGAATGTGCTTGCACCTACACTTTGAGCAGGTGATTCTTGTGTAGCTGGGGCTTTCACAGGTGCATCTTCACTTTGAAAAGATGGTTCTTGTGTACTGTACCCCTTCTATGGTGATTGAAGTGTGATCTTCTTGTATTGAGAAATAGTGAAGTCTTTGCTTTTCTCTTGATAGACTCTTGCAGATCAACTTCCTTAGCAATTTCAACTTTCTTGGCTGTGTGAGATGTAGAAATTGTCTGATCAGAAATTGTCAAAATCTTGTCAGGAATTGCTTGAGACTTGTAAGGATTTGACAAAGATTTGTCAGGATTTGTAGATTCCTGATTCAGAGCAATATCAACCAACACTTGAAGACCATATGGTTTCTTGTGAACCTTTTCTACTAACTTCATTAATCTTCTTTTCTTAGGTTTAGCAGCTACAACCAAATTTTGGTCTTCTCCTGCACTAGCATCAGCAACCTCCACTGGTCTAGAAGGCTTCTTGAACACAATTGGACCATCACTTTCACTTTCAGTGTATGATGATTCATCAACCAGTTTGTTACCAGCTCGAACTTTCCTTTTCTTGCATTCTGCAAGCTTCTTTTTATGTGTTACTGATGAAACACTTTTCTTCTTTACTCCACCATGTTGCTCCAAAGATATAGGTGAGAGTGAAACAATCTTTAGACCCGATTGTCTCTGAGACAAATCAGACTTAGCTACTTTCTTTGATTTTGCAACTGATTCCTTTTGAGAAGAATCAGAGGTGATTTTGTGTTTCAATTTAAGTGAAGAAAAATGAACACTTTGGTCAGGAACAGGATTGGATGTGTCCTATCCCACAGTGTCAAGATTTGGAAAATTATATTTCTCATGCATTTTGTCAGACAAAAAATACCCACAATTCTCATGGTTAACACAATTTGTTATAAAGTGAAAATTAAACATTGTGTATGCAATACCATTTTTCTTTATCAGAATATACTTTGAACAATTTTCTGATTCTTGCTCAAAGACCCATTTTCTTGATTTGTTCCAATATCATTAATATGAAGATATCTTGAAAATGATTAGTTATGCAAATGTAAAATATGAATTTCGAAACATATGAAGTCAAAATCACATATACATATATCAAGATAATGAACAGTTATAAATTATGAGCTAGAGAGTAAACAAGAAGAGAAATTTCATTGGCAATATTTAAAATTCATTACAAGACAAAGCACAAAAGATTTTTAATCCTAATTCCTAAGAACTAGAAGTAGTCTTCCTTAGTCTTTTATTGTCCTCCTTGTTCTTCATCACCCGCCTTCGGTATATGCGAGAGATGGATGACGCAAGAGAAATAATATTCTCTTGAAACGTCAAGAGTTCGAGTCGACGCTCCTCTGCCTCTTCAGCTTGTTGAACTTCTTCGAAGCGAACCTCTAGTTTAAAAGGATGCACCTCAAGCTGGTCATCCCAGCACAATTGATCAAAGATCATTTGTGGAATTTCAGCAGGATAAAAAGTTTGACCATTAAATAGAACTCTCAGCCCGAAAGGGTTAAAGTGAAGTCTTCCTTCTACAGGATTAAGAGCAGGAAAATATATGCCATATTTCCGAGTGAAGAAGTGAGACATTGAGAGAGAAATTTTGAAGATTTTAGAGTTTACTCTTTGATGTTGTGAGAGAGATAGACGAATAAATAATAATTGAGGTTTATATGAAGTAGGAGACGTGATTTTATAACCAAAACCTACTGGGAATCTAAAGAGACACTTTGATTAACCGTGTAATAATAAGTACTGCATGCATAATATTACGCGTATCTAGGAAAATAACACATAGTCTCTTTACATGCACCTATTTCCAATACAAAACTAATAATGATGACAAGTTTAACATGATTATTCAAAATAAAATAAAATAAATTTGTAACACTTAAAAATCACAAAAGAAATCATGTTAACGTCCTTTTCAAGAAAAGTCATGTCTTTTCCATTACTTGTTGAGATAAAATTTATAATCCAAAATCATAAATTTAATCATGATTTCTCCCCCTCAGCTTTTGCATTATTGAATTTATCAGCAAAATCAATAAATCTTTTTCTCCACTAACCAATCTGTCAAAAGTTGACAACTCATTAGCAATAAAAAAAATTACAGAAATAGTTTCATGCAAAACTCCCCCTGTAATCATGCTGTCAGTTCCTGATAGTTTTACGTTTCTCCCCCTCAACATGTGCATTATCATCAGGATTTGCCTTCTTTCCTGATTTGAGACTTTTGTCCACAAGTTTACCTTTTACCAAATCTTTCTTCATCAGTTCATTGAGATTATTGAAATTGAGATGAGAAAGCTTCTTGTGCCAATTACAACTTTCATCTACTGACGCCTTGGTTACCAGACAAGTTTCTGGACCATCAGTATTTGCATAAAGTTTGACTTCATAAATGTTTCCATATCTGTAAGCTTTGAAGACCATTTTCCTTGTGATCTTATGAACTACTTCACAGTGAGTATCATATAACACGACATAGAAATCTCTGTCAGTGATTTTAGTAATGCTCAATAAATTGTGCTTCAGTCCATCTACCAGAGTTACGTTTGAGATGATGACATTTCCAATGATAATATTTCCATATCCCAGTGTTTTTCCTACATTTCCATCTCCATAGGAAACCATTGGGCCAACCTTCTCCTCATATTCTGACAACAGGGATTTATTTTCAGTCATATGTGCTGAGCAGCCACTGTCCAAGACAAGCACATTCTTCTTGCTTCCCTGTAATCAAAAATATGGAAATCAGTTAGAATTTTTGAGAACCCACACTTGTTGGGTTCTTTTTGACATTTTATATATTTTTACATTAGCAGACCTTTTGTCAGGATTTGGTCCATCAGGATTTACTCCATCAAGATTTGTCTTGACATTTTTAACTCTATAAGATGTGTGCACATTCAGTTTAGCAGTTCTATTAAAAATAACAATTTTATTGAATTTTGGAAAAGGATCATAATTATTGTGATACTCATTATGATAATCCTTACAAGTGTAAATATAATGCCAACTGCTACCACAATGAGAACAAGGATTTTGTGGGTTTTTATAATACTGATCTACCACTGATATCAAATTCTGGAATTTTTGAGACTTTCTTTTTAGGCTTCCTGCAATCAATCGCAATATGATTAGTATTACCACAGTTAAAACAAGCTTTCCTAGGTGCATTAGGAATGTACTTATAGTTGTTTTCCTTGTTTATTCCTTGTTTTCCATTTCTACATCTCTTAGACCTAGGTTTGGGAGCCTTATACGTTATCTCATATATCTTCTTGTCTAACTGACTCTTAAGGAGAAGTCCTATGTTTTTAACTTTATTTTCTTGCATTTTAGGATCTTCGTTTGTTTTAACAGGGACTCTAGTTTCATCCTTTTCTTCAGCATTATTCTTAGAGGTAGAGCAAAATTCATAGAATGACTCAACTCCTCTTTCATCAGTTCCAACAAACTTAACTGGAGTAGTGTTATTAATGAATTTATTGATATTCCTATCAGCAAATTTGTTTTAACCTAGAAATTCTTTCCAGTTTTTATCACTGATGAAATCATGAACTTTCTTTCCTAAGGTCATCCAAGTCTTAAACACTTCTCTTTCCTGTTCTAGAACTTTCTCTAGTCTAGCATACCTGATGTTTATCTGAGTTTCATTATGTTGTGCTTTCTTACATGATTTTTCATGTTCATGCATGCAAACTAACTCAGCTTCTAAGAACTCATTTCTTTCTTTAACCCTCTTATTATCAACAATCAAACTATCACATTCAATAGTCTTACATTTAAAAATAACATGCAAAGAGTACAAGAAAGCTTTCAGTTCAGACATATTATCAATATCAACATGAAATATAACTGAAGGCACCTTATCAGTTCCTGAGGCATTCTCTCCATAAGCTTCCATGAATGCATAGCATTCATCATCATTGTCAGTTTCTGATGAATCCATCCAGTCTCTGTTGGAGTTTGTTGTGACCAAAGATTTTCCAGTTGTCTTGGGGCACTCACTAGCCAGATGTCCCCTTTTGTTAAAGTTTAACATGTCACCTTGGTCTTGTCAAACTTCCTTTCCTTGTTGTTCTGACCATCACTCCTTCTGAACCTGTCTTTGCCTAAACTAGAGAACCTTCTGTTGAAATCACCTTTCCTTTGTGGTTTTCCAAACCTCATTCTTTTGAAACCTTTCACAAGCATTTCATCCATCTCAACCACTTGAGGATCATCCATATCAATTTCAGAATCCTTGTCAGTATCTGTGTCAGGATCTGATGCATCATCAGTATCTGATTCTTCCACAATATTCCTTCTCCTTGACCTCTCTTTTATCTTTTATTTGCCTTTATGAGTCTCAGCATTAAGAGGCACAACCTTCATCTTCTAACCTTTTCTATTCTTCCTTTGCTAGATCTGTAAGTCATGAGTCTTCAGCATCCCATACACTTCATCCAGAGTTAGAGAATCAAGATCATATTGATGCCTGATTATTGAGGCCTGTGTATCCCAATCTTCTGTAAGAGCTCTCAGAAATTTAATGTTTGAGTCTTCCCTTTTATATTCTTTTCCAACCAATGATAGATCATTCAGTAGAGTCAGAAATCTATCATATATGTCAGTAATTGACTCATCAGCCTTGGCATCAAATTGCTCATATTCTTGCACAAGAACAACTCTTCTGTTTTTCTTTATTGCCATCATACCTTGACATTGTGTTTTCAAGGCATCCCTGATTTCCTTTGCAGTGTTACAAGCAATAACTCTGTTTGACATCACATTATCCAAACTATTGTACATAATATTCCGGACTTCAGCATCTTTAAGCATATCAACTTTTTCAGCATCTGACAACTTTAAATTTTCTTTTATGGCATAGTGTTCAGGATAATCTGCAGACATATCCACAGTTTTCATAGGATATGGAGGTCCTATTTTGTTTATATCAACATATGCATCATCAATAGTTTCAAGGAACATCAACATCTTTACTCTCCATGTAGAGTAATCAGCTTTCTTCAGGATGGGAATTTTCATGCTTACATACCTACTTCCAGACATCTTGCCTTTCGCAAATTAACATTTAATTTGACCGCTCTAATACCACTTGTTTCCCAGTAAAGTAATTGTTTAAGGGGGTTGGATATAATTACTAAACAAATTGATGTATTATGAAGGTAAAGTATGAACAGATGAATCAAATAAAAGTTTATATTGATCTTTAATAAATTGCTACAAAACTCTCTCAAGAACAATATTCTTAAGAGCTACTAGGTTATACAAATACTCGAGTTGTGCACTCCACATTGTGATAACCTATTCTGTGTTTATATACTACACAACTACAAATCAGTCCTTTATCAATTACAAGATATGTTATAATATAACTCTAATACTGTACATATTTAAATCAACTATGATCCTATAAATCAGCACTTTCTGATTTATCTCGCAGTCATGACTTATCATCTAAGTCATTCTTCAACGGAGAGCTTTGATCAACGGATAATTACTTTAGATTCAACGGATAATCATTTATGTATATCAACGCATGATATCGAAGCTTTCAACGGATAATCATATTACAGCAGTTGATCATATCCTGATTGTGATATAAATCCTGATCTTCGACTTAGCTAATTCTCAATAGTGAAATATTATCAGAAGACCATATGTAGAAATTATGTTAAAAAGATTTTGAGTACATAAAAGTATTCCATTATGAAATTTAGTGTATTTAAAGGTCGTCAGATTTCGAAAAGAGCACTTTGATTTTTCCCGAAAATCCATTAGACGCCGAAGGAATTAAGCATAAGGTGTTAAGATTAAAGTAATTAAATCCAAGGATTATATAAGAGAATAAGTAGAGGGATAAAAGATGTTGAGAAGGTGTAATGGAAGCCCTAATGATAAGATCACAGATATGTTCCCTCAAACGATCAACAGGAATTAGAGTTTAGCAAACCGTAAAACAAATAAACGATCAAAGAACAAGTTTATGCAAGCGGCAAGGGAGATTAATCAAGCAATTAGCAATAACCAAGGGGATAAAAATAAAGTGACATCATCACACCATAGGTTTGTGACAAGTGGCATGGTAATGATGTAATCAAAGTGATGTAATCACTTTATAAAAGCTAAATCAAGATATTTAGCCAAAGATCATTATCATCCAAGCATTTTTATTACTTCACCCACCAAGCTAAGCAACCCCCATTTTCTCTTCTTGCTCTCGGATTTTCATGGAAAAAGAAAGAAAGAAAAATTTAAGTCCAAGCACCACTCCCTCATAATTCTCAACGTAATTCCCATGACTTCTTGATGATCAAACTTAGTTATCCTAGGAGTTTAAACTTCAAAATACTTTCCTAGATAGCTTAAATAGAATGTCAAAGATGATGATGAATAGTAACTTACTTTGGTTTTCTTGATTTTTCATGAAAGATTAAGGTGAATAAGCAAAGAATAAGGTTCTCTTATGCATTCCAAGCTCTTGTATTGTATTAAAAACTCCAAGAAGTTATAAAAAATCTTTCACTCTTTGAATTATAGTATGAACTTATAGGTTTTAGCTTTGAATGAATGAGATGATTAATGGTGTGTTTTGGAGGAGTTAGTTTTGATTAATATCATTGATTGATCTTATGATTGTACTTAGTGTTGAAGTTATGATGCATGGATATTTTGACTTATAAATTGGTGGATTAGGGTTTTGTATGATATTGTTAGATTATTGATTTGGTTGGATTGATTGATTGAATAGTTCGTAAAATTAGAAATCGTTAGTTTATAGTCGTCGTAATGTCTGATCTTACAACACCCCTGTTTATGTGTAACTTTAAAGTGTAAGAACCCACTTTTGAACTACACCACTGCCATTATTAGTTAGTTCATTCTTTAAGATTCATTTTGGTATATAGATCGAGTTAATCGGATTTACGGTTTAGGAGAAACGATCATTTTAAGTAGCAGCATTTTGCGAACCCACCCAGACCTTAAGAGTAACTTTGAAACTATTTTTAAAATCCCCAAAAGGCTTGTTGGATCATGAAACTTTTACGTAAAGTGTCTAAGGCAGTTAGTAAGGCCCTCATGAAAGTTTTGTGTAAAAAAGTTTAGTTGTCAATTTTATAAAAATGATGGAGCGGAGGGTGCGCAAGCGAGAAATGTAAATTAACAACTTGAAAACGGGCGGCAGTGTATATGAGATTAAAGCTTAGTTTCATAAGAGACCGAGGACTAATCCCGAGTTATGTTATTGTTTATAAGTTATCGGACCAATCCTAGACCTACTACCACCCCCAGACATTCAGGCATGTTTTCCAACCTTGTACTCTATTTTCAAAATATTATATCTTTGTTTTGCATATAAGATGTAAGTATGCTATGTAAGTATGCTATGTAAGTTTTCTAACCCTATGTTTTACATAATAAAACATACTATTATTTTTTATGCAAGTTTCTTAAAACTTTATCTTGCTTATCAAAGTATAATTGATTCTTATGATGCAAGTTTTCGAACCCTATTTACTGTTGCTGTGATAATTACAAATATATGCAAAGTTTTGCGATATAACTGTATGTATTAATTGAAGTTAAATCTTACGATATATATGCATGCATATTTTGAAATCATGATGTTTCAATAGTGAAATATAATTATTTAAAGTAAAGCTTACAAGCTACATAATACCTATGCTGGTAATAATCAATATTTTGCGTGTACCCTTATTATAGGTCATACAAGTTTGAACATTATACTTTAAACCGAGAGACGATATTCCCGAGTATGTTACATACAGTTTATGATAACTATTAATCGAATAAGGTTTATTCGATAATTTTAAATCCCAAAGTGAATATTATTTCGAATATTTATTTAATATTTTATTTACGATCAATTGTTATTATTGAATATAGTTTTGGTTATTCGAGTAAAGATTTTACTTATCAGTATTTATATATTTAATAAATGAATATTAGTTTTGAATATTCATTTAAATGCTTTCAATTCTGATTATTGTATTTAAATATATTCTTTAATCAATAATTATTTAAGGAATAATATTTATATAATCATTTAATATTTTCAAATGAGTTTGACAAGTGATTTATATTATTTAAATCCTCTTTATCTTAAATATTTTTGAAATTTATCAGACGATTTTAAAAGTAAAGAGAGGATCTCAAACCTCGTTTCCAATTTAAATCTTCCCTTACAAAGGAGATTTAAATATTCACTCAAAATATGGGAGTTTCCTGCTCAATGGTGTATTTTATATTCGCAACGAAGTTCCTAAATAGATAAAGAAAGTTTTGATTACTTGTCCAACATTTGGGAAGTGAGTCATGGGACAAGTTTAATCCATTAACAAGTATCGCTTGGGAAATATTGGTGCATTTCCCCTTTCCAACTAGATACGACTTATTGGTGTAGTCCTATCAACAAATTTCTACTTAGGGATAGGGGAGACATGCTTTACGTTTTAGGGTCATGGATTTCATCCCAACTAGGTGTGGCGTAACTGGCATAGGTCCAGCAGTATTCATTGGCCTAATGTTCCAGAAAGTTCCGCAGAGGCGGTTCATTCCTTAGGAGTTCAGGGTGCGGTAGACAAGTAATTCTGACTGTTCTATCCCTACATGTAGGTATATTATGGGGCTGTACGACTGCTGTAACACCCCCAAATCCGGGGTCGGGGATCCGGATTGTCTCGAGTTCCATTTCCCTTAATAACACTTAATCTTAATAAACAACCAACTACTGCGTACTGTGACCCCACAATATACACACACACACCATAAGTTATAGTCTCAGAGATGAATATCCAAAAATAATACAAGACATTTTATTCCACAATTATAAGTTATTACACCTCAAAAGATTTTCTGAATAAATTTACATATTCTTTGCCATTATTACAATTCATAAATATACATAAGCCTGGTACATCACTAGTTGAAAACCCAGCCTATTGGTAGATCCTACCTCAGCTACAGCGACATCAACGCCTACAGGAAACTGCGGAACATTTCTTATCCGCTTGCGAATTAGGAGCTTGGTCCTGTTCATCTTGTATATCTGTTGTTGTGTGATGAAAGAAGAAAGCAAGGGTGAGCAACAAGCCCACCGAAATAATATGTATAATAATTAACAATATATGAGCATTCTCATAGTACTCATGAAAGTTTTGGTCAAGAAGAAATGAACCAAGTTTGATATCTTAATGCGACCAAGTCACAAAATATTCTGTATAGATGTATATATACTTTTCAAAATCTTGGAAATCCTCTTCCATGCATAATATACATAGAGTTCCAGTTTATAACTGTATAAAAATATCGTTGCAAGGTGATCTCATATATCTAACCTTATCTCACTAATTTTCTGAAAATCTTTGTCATGCATAAGATAATCATTAACTAGATATAAGTCGAAAAGATGAAGTTACGAGATACTCCAATATACTTATACCTTTTCTGACTACTACTTGAACTACCACCGTTCAAGGTATAAATAGTTCATCCCATAGATGAAGCTAAAAGAAAAAACTTGTATAGAATCAATCTTTGAAATATCATAAAAATGAAATGAAGTTACGAGATACTTCATTTGATGAAAATATCATTTTGAAAACTCGACCCTTCCAACACTCAATAATCGCCCAGCCGTAGCCTTTCTATCGAAATGCTCTGGGTAGTGTTGCAGAAATATCCAAACTGGATGATGAACTCATTATGGGAGTTTGCCGCGCCAGGAAGACAACTCACGATGATCAGTCGCAGTAGTGCAACCCCACCATTTTCTACATGTAGAGGAGAACAGTCGGATTTACTTGTCTCCCCTTTCCCCAAGTAGGAACTTGTTGATACGACTCCACCAAGAAGTCGCATCTAGTTGGAAAGAAAAACTCACCGATATTTCCTAGGCGATGCCTGTTAATGGATTAACTTATTCCAAGAATTTTACTTCCCGAGTGTTGGGTAAATAATCAAAAACTCTTTTATCAAAACAACAATCTTGTTGCGAATATAAAAATCCATCACGGAGCCGGATCCCTCAGATTTTTGAGCGAGTATTTAAATCCCCTTCGAAAGGAAGATCTTAAATTTGAAAACGAGTTTTGGGATCCGCTCTAACTTTCTAAAAATAGTTTTGATAAAGTTTAAAAATAATCTCTGGAAATATTTAAAGTAAGAATGATTTGATAGTATCAATTATTTTCCGAATACTTGGCAAATATCGAAATATTATTCTTTAGGAAAATAAAGAATATTATTTAATAAAATAAGCGGAGTTATAAGTCCTCGAATGAATATTCAAAATAATATTCATTAAATAAAATAAGCGGAGTCATAAGTCCTCGAATGAATATTCAAAATAATATTCATTTATAAAATAAGCGGAGTCATAAGTCCTCGAATGAATATTCAAAATAATATTCTATAAATAAAATAAGCGGAGTCATAAGTCCTTGAATGAATATTCAAAATAATATTCATTTATAATATAAAACTATTGAATAAACCTTATTCGATTAATAATTTTGAAACTATTATATATATAATATACTCGGGAACATCGCCTCCCGATTTAGAAAAATGTTCAACTCCGGGTCCCCTATACTAAGGGTATACGCAAGTACTGCTTATCTCTAGCATAGGTATTATGCAGTTATAATCAATTGACTCATCAATGAGATATCAAGATTACAAAATAGGCATGCATATATATATATATATATCATAACAACATGCTCCAATATATCGCAAGACTTGCTAATATCAACCATGCAATTATCACAAGATAATGCACAAACAAATATATACATCACAACAACAGTATAACGGGTAGAAAACTTGCCTGAGCGTTCCGGGGTAGACTTAAGCTTAGAGTGGGTCTGGTAACCTATGAACAACAACATAAGTCAGATTTAGACCACGGTCGCTTAAGAAACTAGCCAAAATTTACTCATACCCTAACGGTCGTTTATGGTCGCTTATACGCTTAATGATTTGCGTTAATCGCTCGCGTACCCTCGGCTCCACTAATTTTAATAAATTAACCGTTATGAATTTTAAGGTGACTTTTTCGCGAGTACTTTACCAACTGCCTAATCCACCTTAAATAATTGTTTCCTGTTTCGATTAATCATTTAAGGGTCTCAATTATGGTCTCAAAATTACTCGAGGTTTCGGGATTCGCTCGCGAAACACCATTACTTAAAATGGTCATTTCTCATCGCTCGTAACTCAGATTTAGGAGAACGACATATCAAAATGAAGCTCGTAACATGAACTATCTAAACATGGCAAATGTCAGAATCTTACAGTGTGTTCACGGGTCCTAAAGTTTCATGCAAAATAGTCTAAGGAAAACGAGCATTACGATGACTATGTTTACGAGATTCTCGAAATAATTACCACTCTAAATCCTCATCAATTCACTCACAACCACCAACACAACAATATTCAACCATAATTCTACAAACTCAGTCCCCAACTCCAAGTTTTACCAATTTATCCAACCAATCAAAGACCCAGTATTCAAAACCAATACAAATCCACCAAAACTACTTATAATCAAAGATCAAGCCTTAATACTAACAATGCTTCAATAAAACTTAATGGAATCATAAAATGAAAGCTAGGGTTTGAAGTTTATACCTTCCTTAGATCCTTAAACCACTTACAAGAGATTGTAATCCTTAATAGAGCCTTGATCTATGTTTATCATGTTCAAACTTGCAAAGGAGTTCAAGAAATGAGTTAGAACTTTTGGAGTTAGAATTAGTCCGATTTAAAGAACTATAAATATGAGGCTCTTACCATGATTATTTGGACGAGACTTGTGAACAAGAGTTGTAGGCCATCTCAATACCTTTCCAACGAGCTATATAATACAACATTTAAGTGAGTATTGAAGGAGAAATGGCAGTTTGAAGTTGCTGGTATTATTTTGGCCGAGAGTAAGAAGCTTGGAAATGGGGGGAGAGAAATGAAATGTTGCTTGGTTGATTTTTTTTGGAATGAAATAAATGCTTGGTTGAAAATTAACCTTTCAAAATATCTTTGCTTTTGCTTTAATAAAGTGATGATCTCACCTTGATTACATCATCTCAAGGACACTTGTTCAATCCTTATGGCTGGATGATGTCATCCTCCCCTAATCCCTTTGATTAGTGCTTAATTACTTGGCTAATGGCTGCTTATCTGTTATACGGTTCGCTTAACTTTTATTTTCGTTCGTCGTTTGAGAGATCATATCCGGGATCTTATTACTTGGGTTCCCCTAAGCCTTTCTCAATATCTTATATTACTTTAATGATCCTCTGCTATAATCCTTAAATAAAATCCTTTTTAATTATGTTACCTTATACTTAATCCTTTCGGTATCTGGTGAATTTTCAGGAAACAATCAAAGTATTCAAATTTGGATTCTAACGATCTTTACATACACTCATTTACTTTATGGAATAGTAATACGATCTCAGAATTTCCATAATAGTACTCCTATATAGTATGGTCTGATAATTTTCCTTAATCAGCATCATCAACAAAAAGTTACTATTCATCAGTATTTCAAAATTTCCAAAAGTGGGGCTATTACAACTATGATTGATCATCATGAGTTGTATAACCTACCGCGAAAAATGCTCCGGAATTAGTTCACCATCCAGATTGGATATTTTTGCAACATCATCGAGAGTACCCCCAATGAGAAAAAGCTACGAGTAGGTGACCAGTGAGTGTTGGCAGGGTCGAACATTTAAAATGATGTTTTCAAATGAAGTATCTTTTAAATTCATCTTTTAAATGATATTCTGAGTTTTTGTTATAGATAACATAACAAAGGTTCTCATGTTCTTTTAGAAAAAAGGAAATGTTTTGAAAAATCTTGTAACATCTCTAAATATGTTAGATATGTTGAAACTTGTTCATACTTTTATAATAAAGATTTCATAAACTCTATTAAGACAAGGTTAGATGTATTAGATCACCTTGTAACGTATCTTATACATATTTTATTTTGAAACTCTATTTATACATTGCATATCAGAGATTTCCAGTGATTACGAAAATATAACATGTTGAAGTTGTTAGGAATATGTTGTGTACTTGATGATAAGATGAACAAAACACCTTAGTAGATTTAATTTAGTGTCTTTATACCTTTTAACGGATGATCACTAAAATCATTTGTTGAAAGAGTAGCTTATATGTTAATAAGTCTTGTATAACATTTTTACATTCTACAATGCCTTAAAGATCTTAAAGTTGTTGGATATTCAAAGTCATGTTGACTACTAGTGTGATATGTAAAATTGGTTGGCTACTTGTAAATATTAGATGCCTTGTAATTTTGCATAATTAAAATAGAGTTAACTGCTATGGAAGACTTTCAATGGATGATTCTACAAGGCTTTGACGGATGACCCAAGTCACATTCAACGAATGATTTAGTGAAGTTTCGACGGATCATTCAATACAGTTTCAACAGATGATCCAATGAAGTTTCAACGGATGTTTCAATTCAAATAGCAGTTGATAGTGACTTGACAGTCACATGGGTTGATTAGATGCAAATGATATGTGGCAACCTATTTACAAATTTTAGAGAACAAGGAAATATTTCCATTTCCATGCTAACTTGAAGATATTCAAAGATGCTGGATAGAGAAATGAAAAAGCATATAATTAGGTTAAGAAACATTATGTCTAATTTGTTTGTCTTTTTATCATGTAACTTGGTGATATATAAACCAAAGGTAGCAAGTAGAATAGTATTAAGTAAGTAAACAATTTACCATAGAAATAGAAAAAGCGGTATCTATAAAGAATTTCTCTTTTCTTTGTAAGTTCAACTTGTAAGCAGCTGTGTGCAAATCTTGCATCATAGAGTTCTCGATTTTATATATATCTCTGTTGGAAAAGTTCAATCAACCCGAAAGTTTTTAAATACTTATATTTGATTAATTTGTGTTTAATTTCTTCAATACTTTCATTCCGCACTTTAGCTAAATCAAACACAATTATATATTTAAGATAGAACAATTCTTAAAATAAAAAAGAAACCAAAATTACATTCAACCCCCCTTCTATAATTATTTGTTAGATTGTTTGGAAATAACAATTTGTATCAGAGCAAGTTCTTGAAGTACAAAGAGTTTAAGGATCACAACAACTAACAAGATGAGAAGAAAAGATGTTGGAGTAAAGATTCCATTTCTGGATAAAGATAATTATCACCACTGGAAGGTGAAATGCACCTACATCTCCTCTCTCAAGATGAAAAATATGTGGACTGCATTGAGAAAGGTCCCCATGTCTGTTACAACCGGTATATATATTTTTATTTTCTTAGGAGAATTATGTGTATATATGTTTATATATCAAGAGCGAGTCAATTTTGTGCTTTTGGGAGTCTTAAGGGTTATATTCTGTGAGTGTAAATTAAATGTTTATTTGGAAATTTTTTTGAGAAAAGAAATGCCTCTATTTGAGTAATTTGTGATATATTATTAAAGATATTAGTTCATGGAAAATTCTTTATATAAAATTTGTTCCTTTAAATTTTTAGAAGTGATCTCAAAAAGTTTCAAAAATTCTAAACTATTTTATGGTATTATTTTTGTGATTTATAGATTTATATTTTTATTTATAAAATTCTTTCTCTAAAGTGATATTTGATTAATTAGATTAATAAATTTTCATTTACCATGATACCCTTGCATGCAAATATCCACTCAATTGAAGGGAGGGGTATTGTTGTTAAATCTAACCCCACTCACTTCACTTTAACTAGTCAATTTCCTAAGTTGCCCTTGCATGCAAACCTTGTTAGTTTTAGAAGAGGGATAAAGAGGTAAATTGATAATTCCACTATCATCAAACCACCACCATATCATCACATTGAATCATTTTCTCCACTTATACACTCCAACTCACTCTCCTCCCTCCTCATTTCTCTCTCTCGGCCGAAGCCAAGCCCCCCTTGTTCATTTTTCTTTCATCTTTTCTTCTAAAATTCTTGCAAGAAACCCTTATTTAATCCTTGATCACTTTTTTAGTAAGTTAAATATTAATTGTACTACTTGGTTTAAGCTTGCATGTTGAGTTTTGAGTGAAGCCTAATGTTGAAAACCTTGATTTTTGTGAGTTTAAGATTCAAAACAAAGGCAAAACATCAAGAGTGGGAAAGACCAATGGTTGAGGGGCTTCCTTGCCATTTTATATGATCATTTCACTCCTTTCCATTCGGCAATAACTCTTTAAGAGCCGAATGAAGTAGAGTTTTGTGATATTTATTTGTGATTAAATGCTATATGAAGAAGTCTTGTTTGCATGTTGCTTTAAAGCTATTTTTATGGATCATGACCTTTAAAACCCTTGCATGTCATGAAATACTTGGGATATTGTGTGTTAAATGATTTCATGTGAAATTTACACTCGAAATCTTAGAGTACTAGGAGTGCATGTTGAAAACTAGACTATATACTTGATTTTGGGCTTTAAATTCGATTATATGCTTTGATTTCAATTTAATTTGCTAAAAATGAGTATACTTTTCTTGAAAAATGTTTTATTATGAAAAAATATAGTTTTTACAGTGGGTTAATGAGTATATTTAAATGGTATTGTGTTTGCATGTTAATATGAATATTCGTTTGTGCTTGATTACTCGAAAACGTGATTTAAGTGTTAGTCTTGCTACTTTATTTATATATTTGGGTCATGGTGTATTGGAGTATGAATGATCTCCACCACGTGATAGTGGGATAGATGAGAGTATTAGGATAGTATTAATGCTTGGTTAAAGATTAGGTTCATGGTTTATAAGTGGGAGTTTAGGTGGAAGAGATAATGTAAGGTTTGTATTTTTCCAGAATGTTGCACTAGTTTGTAGGAGAGTTTTGAATGGGCATTCATTGGGCATTTGGAGGCCCAAGTCACCAGAAGTTAGTACTTGACCTATAGTTGATCCCAGAAGCTTTAAATATAAGAAACCAACCAATTTAGTTAGGTGCACAAGTCGAATCATGACTTCTGGTCAGAACAGAGACAGTTTGAGCGAGGGTCACTTTTAAGCTTAGAAAGTGGTGTCATTGGTAGGTCCTCATTAGGCCTTGCTTAGCATTGATACTAGGGAGTTTATGAGAGGTTTTACAAGCCATATTTCTAGGTTTTAGAGTTAAAACCAAGGGTATTAAGTGAGTTCAAAACAGGGCAGTTTAAGTGTCACTAGGACAGGGGAGAGCTATCTTTGAGAGTAGGCCCAAGGAGGTGTAAGTTGAGACTTGGTGTCATTTCAAGTGCGCAAGTTAGATTTAGGACCTGAGATTCCACTGTAGAAATTTGAGAATTAAACCTTGAGTGAAAAGGGGTTCTTTGTAACTTAGTACCATTCGGTGTCACCTAAAAGTTGCACTTAGGAGCACATTGTCCTTGCACTTAGATTTCTCATCCTTAGAGGTGAGGCCTGAGTTGGCCATTAAGTCTAATTGTTGGTAAGAGGTCAGTAGAAGGTTAGGCCATAGGTGTGGCTAAGTGAAATGGAGTTTGGCTAGGAAAGGTACTTCAAGTTTGGAGATCTAGTTGGGTTGCACTAGACTAGGTAGCACTTCGAGTCAATCGTGTTGGTTGAGTAGCGCACCATTATATCCAAGTTGTATATTATGTGATTAAATGTTTTATGTGATCCTAAATGATTATTTGAGCATAATAAGTGATTAGTAAATAGTCAAATGTGTAGCTAGGCCTAAGTGCCAATATGTTTTGAAATCTTTAACTAGGATGGAGTCTCTGTGATAGTGTATCTTGATGAGGCCTTATATTTTGTGTAGGTTCAGGAGAAGGTAGTAAACTTGCCGTCAAAGTCGAGTAGTACTCCGAGAGGCTTCCACGATCAAGACGAGAGTCAGTCCAGCCTTCTTAATGCAAGTGTACTGCACCTTTCTTGATCTATATATAGCAAGTGTTCCCGTACTTTCTTGATATATTGCAAGTGTCGTAAACCTTTCTTGAGATATTATGCAAGTGTTTTTCCCTCACTTATCGTTCTAGTAATGCTTTCCTTAAGATATAAGATATATTGCAAATGTACCAAACCACTTCTTTGAATTATGATGTCATATTCGTATATTAATCTTTTTGGCATTGTTGTCCTCCCGATATGTTGTTGCGAATATTTTGATTTTAGATTGAGATTTTACAAATGCTATGTATACCCTCATAAAAATCACATCCCTATAAACTATAAAACCTCATATGCTTTGATAATGTATCCTCTCTTGATTAACCGCTATTCTTTGTACTCTTACACCTCCGATTTACCGTCTCTTTACATAAACTCTTGCAATCATTCCCAAATTTTGTCATTAGATATATCCCTTATATAACCCTCAAATTTGAAACCTCTATCTTGTGGAATAATGTTATGACTCTTTTTCAATACTTTCTTCCTTGGTTATCAACTCATTGCTGATTATCCTTGAAAACCTTAGTCACATCATTCTGATAAGAGTTTCTTAACTTAAAATCCTTGATTGATGATTTAATTCCCGTTGTATAGATATTTGTAAAGCTCTCCTTGGCATCAGTTTTATAAAAGATAATTGCTCTTTAAATAAAAGAATGTTTTCTTGAGATTGGTGAACTGGACTAAGATGCAAGTCCCTTTTATACTTATTATGTTAGGCTTAAAAGATGCCTAGGGATCCCAATAAATTGTTAAGAACCCAGCGAGGTTCGGGATTGCTTCGCGGCTGATCACCAGCTGCAATCCGTAGCGTCATAAAATGATTTTGAGCAATGTTTTGGTTACAAATGTTTTGACTAGAATAATGATGCCATACACTTCATTTTCCAGATATAAATTGCTATGTTGTTAAATTCTGTTTTATGATATACCTTGCTGAGCGCTTTTCACACTTCTTCCTTTTCAATCATGTCATTTCAGCTAGCAAGTATGGTTAGATTCAAGCAGGCTGCTCGTAAGTCTACCGGTGGAGATGCTGAGGCTTATGTGAGAGCTCAGGTAGTATAGTTGGCATTTGTGTGAGGACCCATAGCTTCAAATATATGTTGTAATAGTTGTAGTTGGGACTGTTCTAATCCTGAACCTTTGCGATCTTGGATTCTGTTGTCAACAGCCATTTGTAATAAATTTGTATTTATTTTGTTATATTTTGTTAGTGTATTTTAGGGCTGTGACAGGTCTTGGTATTAGATCTAAGGTTTAGAGTCCCTGAACAATCCATATAGGTTATAGGTATATATATAGGAAATACGAGAGTGTAAGTAGATATTATTCGAATAAGTCGCTAATATTTTCCTCCGCATATATTGTCTTTCAGCAAAGGATGCACTCTTCTTCATCCTCGGCGCCATCAGACACCATAGCGTTCTCCGTGTACTCTTACTTGAAGCTCCAGTTCGATAGGCTCCAAGGGAAGTACGACCAATTTATGGAGCGATTGGTTGTAGCTTTTCAGGATAATACCCGACTTAAGGAGGAACCTAAGGCACAGTTGATTGCGAGACTCGAGTCCTTGACGCAGTTCGTTAACACTAAGCTTGGGGAGATGCCAGCACACCATGACCGCAACAGCTAGTACACCATCCAGATGGTAGTAGATGAACTCCAGGGCATTGTGAAGGTGCTTCAAGGAGAGCAGTGGAAAGAGATCCCGATAGCTCGAGATGTTAGCGAGGAGACCTAGGTAGACGACCGTTAGTCCGAATTAGGAGCCAGACCTCCTATTCCCTTTCCAGTTGGCTACCCTCTATGTTGATTGTATTTTCTTCCTTTTAGAACTATGATATCATTGACTTTTAAATTCAAACCTTATTTGGTGACGTTGTAAGATAAGTTTGTTCTATTGCTTAATGCACTATTGTTACGTTTCATTATCGTTCAATTTAGCTTCACTTTTATTTCTAGAGTTGTATATCAACTTCTTAACTAATAACTGAAATTCGAATGCATGTGATTCCCTTAATTTCGTGACATCTTGGCTTTGAAATGATTGTTATACCCCTAACTACCTTGTTGAACCTTTATATCAGAATCATGCTTGCGATTATCACAAATGCGTTAAGCTTACTTATGCATTTCTGTTGTCCCAATCTTGCCTCTATTTATGCTTTCCTTCTTATAACCATGTATAACCTTGCTAAAATCTAGACATTATGTGATCAAATTAACCCTGTGATAACCTAGCTTTTAATTATCTGTCATAATCATACCTGCTTGTTACCAATTTTCTTTTCAGAAATATGCCTCCTAAAAGACAAAGCAAACCAGTACTGCTTCTGCAACTGACCCCAATATCCTTCGAATATTGGAAACTCTGCAACAACAGACTAACGCAATTGATCAACAATAAAAAACTCTTCAACAACAATTCCAACAATAACAATTTCGAAACCAAGTGAATCATGATCAACACCAACACCAACCAGATCCACCAGAGCCTCCTCAATCAATTATGACTTTCAAAACTTTTCAGAATATGAACCCTCCAGCTTTTCATGATACCACTGACCCCGTAGTAGCCAACACTTGGATAAAATAAATGGAGAGATCTTTCGAATTGGTTCAATTAGGGGAAGAGCAAAAGACCGTTTATGCCGCGTATTTCTTGAAAGGGGAAGCAATTTATTGGTGGGATTCTGTCAAAGCTTTAGAAGAAGTTCAACCGGTTACTTGGACTAGGTTCAAGGAGTTATTCTTGGAGAAATATTACCCCCGATTTATGCAGAAACAGATGGAGATGAAGTTCTTGGAATTGAAACAAGGAAGTATAACAGTCTTGGAATATGAGAAAAGTTTACCGAATTGTCAAGATTTGTGACTAAGTATGTGAATACTGATGAAGAGAAGGCTCAGGGGTTTCAGCAAGGGCTCGAATATTGGATTCGAGATAGAGTGTCGATGTTTGATATTGGTACCTATGCTGGGGTAGTTCAGAAGGCAGCATTGATTAAAAGTAATGGAGCCCAATCCATAAAGGACAGAGATGTTAAGAAGAGGAAGGTGTTTCATCAGAAGGAGAGGTCGAAATTAGGGTACCAGCAAGATAGAAATGTGAAGTGAATTGGATTCTAGAAAGGATGAAATGCACAGAAGAAAGGGGAGGTGAACAAGAGACAAGACAATAAAGGAAACCATCAGTAGAATCAGGGTCAAATGAATGATGACAAGCAACCAAGGGTCGAATGTAGGCATTATGGGAAAAAGCATCCGGGAATTTGTAACAAGCTCAACATAACATGTTACCGATGTAATCAGAAGGGACATTTGGCCAATGAGTGTAAAGTGCAGAAACCAGGAGTAACATGCTACAAGTGCAGAAAAGTTGGACATAGCAAGCACCAGCACTACAGCACCACCAAAAATGTTGGTGTTACCTCCGCCACCTACAGTGACTCCACAAGTATCAGCAAGGACTTTTAATATAAAGATGAAGGATGCTGTTCAAAATTCTGAGGTGATAGCAGATAAGCTTTCAATAAATAATGTTCAATCTAAAGTATTGATTGATTCAGGAGCTACAAAGTCTTTTACATTCGAAACTTTTGCTAATAGATTAAACTGTGATAAGAAGGATATGAGTGAAGCGATGAGCATAGTAATTGCCAATCAAGAAAAGATACTTGTGAGTCAATTTTGTCCTCAATGTGAGATTGACATCTCTGGGCATAAGTTTTCAGTCGACTTGATACTTTTTAAGTTAAGGGAATTTGATATAATATTAAGAATGGATTGGTTAGGAAAGAATAATGCTCAGATAGATTTTAGATCTAAGAAGGTTTATCTTCGAGCAAAGAATGGGAGTAAGGTGATATTTAAGGGCCAGAAGCAAGAGCAGCTATTTTTCACTGCTATTCAATCTAACAAGCTACTTAGGAAAGGATGTGAAGCATATTTAGCTTATGTAGTGGATTCAGAGAAGGAAGTTCCTAGCATGGAAGAGATTCCAGTAGTAAGAGAGTTCCCCGTTGTGTTTCTATAGGAATTACAAGGACTACCACCAGATCGACATATTGAGTTTGAGCTTAATCTTGCCCCAGGCACTGAACCCGTCTCGAAGGCCCCTTATAGGATGGCACCAGCAGAGATGAAGGAGTTAGCGAGTCAGATACAAGAACTTTTGGATAAAGGAGTCATAAGGCCAAGTATGTCTCCATGGGGAGCGCCAGTTCTTTTTGTAAATAAGAAAGACGGAAGCATGAAACTCTATATCGATTACCGGGGGTTGAACAAAATGACAATTAATAATCGGTATCTGTTGCCGAGAATAGACGATTTGTTTGACCAACTGAAAGGAGCAAAGTGTTTTTCGAAGATTGATTTGAGGTCGAGATACCACCAATTAAAGATTAAATCAGAAGACATCACAAAGACGACATTTCGGATGAGGTATGGATATTATGAGTTCTTAGTAATGCCTATCGGATTAACAAATGCCCCTGTAGCTTTTATGGATTTGATGAATCGAGTTTTCAAGAAATACTTGGACCAGTTTTTTGTGGTGTTTATTGATGATATTTTAATATATTCGAAGTCGGAAGAAGAACACGAGCAACACCTGTGGATAGTTTTGGAGATTCTTAGACATGAGAAGTTGTATGCAAAGTTCTCAAAGTATGAGTTTTGGTTAAAAGAAGTTCAATTTTTAGGATATATAATTGGAAGTGAAGGAATTAGGGTGGACCCCGCAAAGATCAAAGCAATTATGAGTTGGAAGAGACCAAAGACTCCTACGGAAGTAAGAAGTTTTCTAGGATTGGCTGAATACTACAGAAGGTTCGTAAAGGATTTCTCAAAGATCGCTACGCCGCTGACCAAGTTGACAAGGAAGAATCATAAGTTTGAATAAAATGCGGAATGTGAAGAAAACTTTCAAGAGTTAAAGCAGAAATTAGTTACTGTGCCAATATTAGTACTACCCGATGACAAAGGAGATTTTGTGATATATGGTGACGCTTTGCATAAAGGACTAGGCTATGTGCTAATGCAACATAATAAGGTGATTGCATTAGCATCACGACAGCTTAAACCTCATGAATTGAAATACCCAACCCATGATCTGGAATTGGCAGCCATAGTGTTCGCACTCAAGATATGGAGACATTACCTGTACGGGGAGAAGTGTGAAATCTTCACGGATTATAAAAGCTTGAAGTATATATTCACCCAGAAGGAACTCAACATGAGACAACGAAGATGATTGGAGCTGATCAAGGATTATGACTGTTTGATACATTACCATCCAGGAAAGGAAAACCTAGTCGCCGATACCTTGAGTAGAAAGGAAAGGCTGAATGCGATTACAATGTCAAAGGAGTTATCTGAGGAGATGGAAAGATTTGAGTTAGAACTCTGTATTTACGAGATGTCGAAAGAATTTTGTCACGGCATGACTTTTTAGCCAGAATTATTGCAGAAGATAAAGAGATGCCATGAAGAAGTGATGAGTCGAGAGAATAATCAACTAACGAGGGAAGAGATATGTATAAAAAGGGTTGAACAAGGAATATTAAGATTTGCATCAAGGATTTGGATCCCTCAATCGACTGAATTGAAGAATGAGATACTACAGGAAGCGCACAACTCAAAATTTTTAATTCACCCAGGGAGCACAAAGATGTATCAAGATTTGAAAAAGAAAATTTGGTGGCCAAAATGAAAAGAGAAATTATAGAATGGATCTCTAAGTGTTATACTTGTCAAAGAATAAAAACGGAATATTAAAGACCGAGCGGATTGATTCATCCATTGAAGATTCCTGAGTGGAAATAGGAAAATATCACCATGGACTTCATAGTAGGTTTGCCTCGAACAAAATCCGGACATGATGCCATATGGGGTATAGTCGATCGCCTTACAAAATTGGCACATTTCTTACCCATCAACGACAAGATTTCATTGGATAGGTTGGTTCATATGTACGTGCGCGAAATTTTGTTACGACACGGCATACCGGGATCGATAGTTTCAGATCAAGATCCGCGATTCAATTCGAGATTTTAGAGACAGTTTCAGGAAAGTTTGGGCACAAAGCTAAACATGAGCACCGCATATCAACCTCAGACGGACGGTCAGAGCGAGCGAACTATACAAACGATTGAAGACATGTTGTATAGCTGTGCTATTGATTTCGCTGGAAGTTGGGATGATCACTTACCACTCATAGAGTTCTCGTACAATAACAGTTACCACTCTAGCATCGCAATGCCTCCATATGAAGCCTTATACGGAAGAAAGTGCAGATATCCGACAAATTGGGATAAGGTAGGAGAAGGAAAAGTTCTCGGCCCTGAATTGGTTTAGCAAATGAAGGAAACAGTCGCCTTAATTCGGAAGAGACTAATTGTTGCTCAAGACAGACAAAGGAAGTACACTGATCCTGTCTGAAAGGATGTGAATTTCCAAGTAGGCGAAGCCATATTGCTAAAAGTGTCACCATGGAAGGGTTTGACTCGATTTGGGAAAAAGGGGAAGTTGGCACCGCGTTATATTGGTCCTTTTGAAGTTCTAAATCAAGTAGGAAAAGTAGCCTATGAGTTGGCTCTACCGCCTCAGTATCAGCACGTTCATAATGTATTCTACGTGTCTTTGCTTAAAAAGTATAATCCAGATGTCAATCATGTGATAGAGTATGTGCAGTTAGAAATTTAGAAAGATTTGTCTTACGTGGAGCAACCTGTCAAGATACTCGACTGGCAAGAGAAGAGTCTTAGAAATAAGTCAGTAAAATTGGTAAAAGTGCTTTGGAAGAATCCTAAGGTCGAAGAATCGACATGGGAGCTAGAGTCTGATATGCGTAATCGGTATCCTAACTTGTTCTCCTAGATTCTGAGGATGGAATCCTTTAAGGGGGAGAGGAGGTTACAACCGGTATATGTATTTTATTTTCTTAGTCAAATTATGTGTATATATGTTTATATATCAAGAGAGAGTCAGTTTTGTGCTTTTGCGAGTCTTAAGGGTTATATTTTGTGATTGTAAATTAAATGTTTATTTGGAAAATTTTTTGAGAAAAGAAATGCCTCTATTTGAGTAATTTGTGATATATTATATAAGATATTAGTTCATGGAAAATTCTTTATATAAAATTTGTTCCTTTAAATTTTTAGAAGTGATCTAAAAAAGTTTCTAAAATTCTAAACTATTTTATGGTATTATTTTTGTGATTTATAGATTTATATTTATAAAATTCTTTCTCTAAAGTAATATTTGATTAATTAGATTAATAATTTGCCATTTACCATGATACCCTTGCATGCACAAATCCACTCAATTGAAGGGAGGGGTATTATTGTCAAATCCAACCCCATTCACTTCACTTTAACTAGTCAATTTCCTAAGCTGCCCTTGCATGCAAACCTTGTTAGTTTTAGAAGAGGGATAAAAAGGTAAATTGATAATTCCACTATCATCAAACAACCACCATATCATCACATTGAATCATTTTCTCTACTTATATACTCCAAATCACTCTCCTCCCTCCTCCTTTCTCTCTCTCGGCCGAAGCCAAGCCCCCCTTGTTCATTTTTCTTTCATCTTTTCTTCCAAAATTCTTGCAAGAAACCCTTATTTAATCCTTGATCACTTATTTAGTAAGTTAAATATTAATTGTACTACTTGGTTTAAGCTTGCATGTTGAATTTTGAGTGAAGCCTAATGTTAGATATATTTGTGATGTCATGTCTAATAATGATTTGTGTTTAGTTTTCAGATCTTCACTAACAGGACTAATCAGGACTTAACTGGACATCAATACTTATACTGAAGTCAGAACTTAAGATATCAGAACTTAGGATATCAGAAGATATTCATCAGGAGATAATATCCGGACTTAAGAAGACTTTCAGATAAGGAAGACGGCTGATTGAAGGAAAGAAGATTAAGACAAACACAAGAAGAGATATGCATGGAGAAGAATTCTATGAAGAATATAAGACTTGGAGGAAAAGATAACTAATTGATATATTTTAGGATGCAGACTTATATTCGATATCAGTTAGAAGATTATCTTGTAACTGTGTGTCTATATAAACACAGCACAGGGTTTACACTACAAGTATTATCTTAATCGAGAATATTATTCATTGTAACCCTAGCAGCTCTCATGATATTTGTTCATCACTGAGAGAGAATGGTTCCATTGCAATACTATTTTATTAATAAGATTATTCTGTGTTTTATACTTGTGTTCTTAATTCGATTTGATTGTAGTATATACTGTATTCAACCCCCTTCTATAGTGTGTGTGACCTAACAAGTGGTACCAGAGCCTTTCTGTTATCAAATATACAATAAAAATCTAAAACAATCATGTCTGAGAAAGAACAAACTCCAACCAAGTCCACCAAAACTGAAGAAACTCCAAATACTCAAATCCATAATCGATATGAGACTATTAGAGTTCCCATACTGAAACCTTCTGAGTATCCCATATGGAAAGTGAGGACGACTATGTTTCTGGAAGCTACAAATCCAGAATACCTTGACAGAATTATTGAAGGACTACATAAGCCAACCAAGCTCTCTGTTGTAGTTGCAGATCAGCCAGCAATGACTGTACCAAAGGAGAAAAGTGAATATACAGTGGAAGATATCTCTTCTATTGACAACGATGCAAAGGTAAGGCATTTGTTGTATAGTGCCATTGATAATATCATTTCAAACAGGGTAATTAACTGCAAGACTGCAAAGGAGATATTGAAAGGAATATGTCCTAAGTCCAATCATGTATAAGGATTTAGAAATAACTTTTATGTAATATGTTTTGAGTTCATTGATATTAATAAAATACTTGTTTTGTTTTTATTACGGGCTTTATCTATTTAAGTGTTTAAATAAGATATACCATAGTTTAGAGTAAAACTTTTTATGGATTATGATGAGATCATAATAGTGAGACCTAAAAAGATGATAACTCTAAACTTAAATAGTTCCTGGTCATAGGATTACTAACTGCTAATTAATA
Organism: Apium graveolens; assembly: GCF_009905375.1. NCBI lineage: Eukaryota > Viridiplantae > Streptophyta > Magnoliopsida > Apiales > Apiaceae > Apium > Apium graveolens. Next base: position 103,046,606 of record NC_133654.1, read on the forward strand.
ATCCGCAAAGATCGGTACATACTATGCTTGCTTCATTATGAAGGATGTCTGTTCTCATAGACATTTGTGTGGTGATACTATAGCTAGTATGTAGGTGCTTATTATAGAATAAGTTCACTGAACATGACTGGCACAGCTGAACAACTGATGGAGTTCACTCACGTGTCAGCAGTTGTTCACATAGTGATAGTTGTACAAGTATCCTTAGACTTGAGGTCATCATAATCATCCTGTGTACACTGAACTATGCTTTGGTTTAGTTCTTAGTCTCCAGGGAAAATTATTAGGGCTCTTCTGGGTATAGGAATTTGTACACGAAGATAGTGTATGATCAATAAAGGATCTACCTCTTCCAGTGAAGAAAGCGAATGTTCAAGGCTGATCCACTTATGCTAGTTCAGGAATCTCTGGCCAGAGTGAATGAAATTAGAAAGGAGTTTCTAATTTGCACAGAACTACGCATAGTAAATGGTAAGCAAGTGATTGAATTAGATAGGCTTGACACGAGATCCATGCCTTGTATTTAATCAGGATCTTGTAGGGTAGAAGGAGTTTACTGTACGGTAACTATTCACTGAATAGGTTCTTGGTATTCTAAGCAGTGAATTCATATTATCCGGATAGTGGCGATATACTGAGAAGTATCACTCATGATGTAGAATAAATGTGATTAATTAATTAATCATATTTAATAAATTAGAGAATTTATATAAATAATGATAAAATAGTTTTATTATTATTTATTTCTACTACCGGCTTAATATTGAACCCATAGGGTCACACCATAAAAAGAGAATAATTTAATGGTGGAGGAATTAATTAATAATGGCTAATAATTATTTATTTATGAAATAAATAATTAATTGGCAAATTTAATAATTGATTAAATGAGATTTAATTGATTATAAATTAATTAAGAAAAGTTCTTAATATTATTAATTAAAGGATTTAATTTTTGGAAATTAAATCAAGAGAGAGAATTATTTCTAAAGTGTTTAGAAAAAGGATTAATGATTAAAAGGTGTTTTAATTATTAATGAGAATAATAAATGGGATAATAATAATAATATTTATGGGAAAATTTCAGCTGAAAATTTTGCCTATAAATACACTATTATAGACCCTATTTTTATTCTAACCCACATCGAACCCGAAAACCCAAAAAGTTTGGAAAACCCAATTCTCTCTACCTCCTTCCTCGTCCTTAACATCGTTTTCTTGGTGGATACCGGTGGAGTGCTTCACACTTGAGGAGCAACTGCTAAGGATCTCTGATCGTTGTCTCCGAATTATTTTTAAAGGTTAGATTCAATCCCTCGAATTTTTATTCACGATTTATATGCTTTTATTTGGATTTTGTATGTGTAAAAGTGTTTTTCCATGACCCCACTGCGTTAAAAATCCAACAATGGTATCAGAGCATAGGTTGTATGCATATAGATCTGTGGTAAAAATTTCAGAATTTTATATGCTTGTATGAATTAATTATGATTTTTACAAGTTATATCATGGATTAATTTTGTCTGATGAGAAATCGTTTCTCAGAATTATTTTGAATGTTGATCTGGGTTCTACAAGTGTTGTAGATCGTCTGGGTATTTTTTTCATAATTTTATGATGTATAGATTTTTTATTATGAATTTTTGAAGTTCTTGTTATTAAAATCCGTAATTAAATAAGTAAATATATGTATATATAGTATATATATATATATATTTGTATCATCTGCATCTGTACTTTATCTGCTATTATTTTTGCTGATGCACGGAATTAAAGAGAAGCACAGACAGAGAAAGTCAGGCATGCACGGCAACCGAGGAGAGAAGCTATCGGCTGCTGCAGAAAAAAAAAGAAAAAAATAATAAGGGTGTCGCGTATTCCGGGAATGCGTTACACCCCTGTGGCGCATTCAAGGAATGCGTTACACCTTTTAATGGCTTAAAAGGCTTGTAACGCATCACCGGAATGCGTTACAGGGCTTGTAACGCGTTCCTGTAATGCGTTACAGCCCGTCTGTTGATTTTAAAATTGATTTTCTGGGAGTTTCGTAACTCCGTTTTGGGCGTGCAATATACCGTTGGATTCGTTTTTCCGAGACGGATCTAATGGAGTGATCAATTTTAGTTTATATAAAAGTTTTGAACTGTTTATATTCCATGAAGTGTTTTAAAGTTGTTTTTGATCGTTTGAATTGATTTTAAATGCTTCTTGTGATACATAGAGATGTATATTGCTTGTTCTAATGTGCTAGATGATGTAACATGCCTACCTTGATGTTTATTCATGTTGATATATGTGATATATGCTTAGTTTATCATGCGATGATAGATTTAGGTGAACTTAAATAAATATAATGTGTTTGTTAGACAACCTAGTATAGTGAAATTGTTTCATAACCTTAATAATAATATTATGAATACAATAATGAGATTCTTGTGTTTATGAAACACGTAATTGAATATGAATTTTCGATATGAGAGAAAGGATGATTCTGTCAACAACAGATTTCTATCTGTAAGAAAGGGTTATTAAGTGACGCCTCTTGACAATGCTCCCCCCGATCTGGGAATCATCTGATTATTGATTATTGATTTGAAATATTTAATTTAAAAGGAAGAATCTCTTTATAATATGATTATGATTGTAACATAATATAATCCCTCTAAAATTAAATAATATCAAGTAGTAATTGGCCAATGACACAACGGGCTTGTGTCGGTCATAGCCTTCCAACATGGTAGAAAGTAGTTCTTATTTTTGAATCATTGTCGTTTCGTGCCACAGCCGAGGGCTTTGATTTTGAAATAAGAAATACTTGTCTATTACATAGAGATGTGTACATTGAATAAGAATCTAAAGGTCGTTACGTGCCACAGCCGTGGGCCTTTGGGGACTGATTCAATTGTACGGAATGTTGGGTTAGACTTGACTTAGAATATTGAGTTTGTCGTGCCATAGCCGTGACTCAATTATTCAAGAGGCTAAAGTTTGATTAGGGAATAACATTAGATGTAATTGACAAGAGTTGTCTGCCTATTGAACATTACATGGCGTTTCGTGCCACAGCCGGGGTTGTGTAATGGAATGTAGGATCCCTATTCCCACTAACATTATGAATGCTTAATTTTTTCACGTAGGGGGTTGAATAAATTAGATAAACTAGTGGGAGCCACTTATGAATAAAGACCCGATTCATATAGTGTTTTGAAATGAAATCAAATATTTGCTAAGTGTTGTTATGTGTTTATCATTTACAGATTTACTTTGTACGTTATGTCTTCTGCACTATCACTCAGGAGCATACTGGATGCTCACAAATTGACTGGCCCTAATTATGCTGACTGGCTTCGAAACTTGAGAATTGTTCTCAGGATTGAGAAGCTGAAATACGTGATTGACTCACCTAAGCCTACTGAACCTGCTAGTGATGCACATAATGATGAACATGTTGTGTATCGTAAGTGGATAGATGATGCAAATGTTGCTCAATGCATCATGCTAGCTTCCATGAACATTGAGCTACAGAAGCAACATGAGCATATGGATGCTCACACTATCCTCATGCATCTACAAGAGTTGTATGATGTGGCAGGGAGGACAGCTCGATATGAGATATCAAAGGAGCTGTTCGGTTGTAGGATGTCTGAGGGATCATCTGTGAATGACCATGTACTTAAGATGATCAATTTGATTGAACGTCTTGGATAACTTGGTTTTGTCATGGATGGGGAGCTGAGCCAAGACCTGGTCTTGCAATCGCTTCCGAGTTCGTTCTCGCAGTTTGTTGTGAACTTTCACATGAATAAGTTGGATGTCAGCCTGCCTGAACTCCACAACATGTTGAAGACTGCGGAATTGAATTTTTCCCCTAAGAAGAGTTCTGTTCTTCTAATTGGTGAAGGTTCCAATCCTAAGAAAAGGAAGAGGAACCCTTCCAAGAAGAAGAAAGTAGGTGAGAAAATGCCGGTTCCACCAAAAGCTGAAGACCCCAAGAGCAAAGTTGTTTGCTTTCACTGTAACAAGGTGGGGCACTGGAAGAGGAACTGCAAGGTTTACCTTGCAGAATTGAAGAAGAAGAAGGGTAGTGAGACTACCGCTTCTAATTCAGGTATGTTCATGATAGAAATGAATATGTCATTAAATCAAATTTCTACTTGGGTATTAGATACCGCATGTGGTTTTTAAATCTGCAATTTGTTGCAGGGACCAAGGAGAAGTAGGACTCTTGAGGAAGATGAGGTGATTCTACTGATGGAAATGGAGCAAGAGTTGAAGATGTAGAATCATTTCATTTACATAGGCCTACGGGCAAGACTATTGTTTGAAATAATTGTTATTTTGTTCCCTCGATTGTGAGGAATATTATTCCCATGTTAGACTTGGTTGGATTTTCATTTATTATTGAGAATAATGAATGTTCAATTCTTAGAGATAATATTCTTTATGGACGTGGTGCTTTAAATAATGGTCTGTATGTATGTTATATATTTTATTTCAGATTGAACAAACTAATAAAAGAAAAGGGATGATGAAAATCTCATTTTATAGTGGCATTGCAGTCTCCATTTAGTAGACATGGAGAGAGGGCTGCAAATTTGCTAGGAATGGTACACACAGATGTATGTGGACCAATGTCTACGCAAGCCATGGGTGGATTTTCATACTTCATTACTTTCATAGATGATAGATCTGGATTCGGATATGTGTTTGATGAAACACAAGTCTGAGGCCTTTGAAAAGTTCAAAGAATATAAGTATGAAGTGGAGAAACAACCAAACATAGTATTATAACTTTTTGATTAGATCGAGGTGGTGAATACTTGAACGGAGAGTTTCTGGATTATCTCAAAGTAAATGGTATAGTCTCCCAGTGGACTCCTCCAGATTAGTATCTGAAAGGAGAAATCGAACTTTGTTAGACATAGTTCGGTCCATGATGAGCTATGCAAATCTTCCAGTATTCCTATAGGGTTATGCATTGGAAACCTCAGCATATTAACTGAATAAGGTGCTTTCCAAATCTGTTCCTCAAACTCCGTATGAGATATGGAAAGAAAGGAAACCGAGTCTTAAACACGTTAAGATTTGGGGATGTCCAGCTTATGTCAAGTAAGTTGACCCAGATAAGCTGGAATATCAATCCGTAAAATGTAGTTTTGTGGGATATCCTAAAGAGACTTTAGGGTATTAATTTTACACCGATCATCGGGTGTTTGTATCCAGACATGCTACCTTCTTGGAAAAAGGAGTTTATCCTTGAAGGAAACAGTGGGAGCAAAATTGAACTTGATGAAGTTCAAGAAGCACAAACTACTACGGATCAAGTGGAAACACCTGTTCTGACTGAACAACCTTCTGTGGAACAGCCCATTCGTAGGTCAGGGAGAGTGTCTCACCAACCTGAGAGGAAATATGGCCTTGTCATTGAGAATGACAATGAGTTGTCGATCATTGATGATGACGACCCTGTGACCTATAATGAGGCTATGAGTAGTGTTGACTTAGAGAAATGGCATAGTTCCATGAAATCCAGAATGGAATCTATGTATACGGTATACAAAAGATAGATTATAGCAGATGGCCAGGTGGAGACCTACAAGGCCATGCTTGTGGCAAATGGATTCAAAGAAAGGCAATGGATTGACTTTGATGAAACCTTTTACCTGTAGCCCTGTTAAAATCAGTTCGGATTTTGCTTTCGATTGCTGCTTACTACGACTATGAGATCTGGCAATTAGCCAGATGGTTTTCTTTCCAAGGGAAATAAAAACCTAGTGTATAAGCTACTTCGAACCATATGTGGTTTAAAGCAAGCTTTTCGAAAGATGGAACATTCGTTTTGATGAGACAATCAAAGAGTTTGATTTTATCAAAAATGTAGATGAACCATGCGTCTACAAAAGGGTTAGTGGGAGCGCGGTAACATTTCTTGTATTGTATTGAATTAGAGTTGACACACATAACAACATAGCAGACCCACTCACAAAGCTACTTTATGAAAGTCACTTTGATCGTCATAAAGACAAGATGGGTATTAGATACCAGAGTGATTGGCTTTAGTACAAGTGGGAGATTGAAAGGAATATGTCCTAAGTCCAATCATGTATAAGGATTTAGGAATAACTTTTATGTAATTTGTTTTGATTTCATTGATATTAATAAAAGACTTGTTTTGTTTTTATTACGGGCTTTATCTATTTAAGTGTTTAAATAAGATATACCATAGTTTAGAGTAAAGATTTTTATGGATTATGATGAGATCATAATAGTGAGACCTAAAAAGATGATAACTCTAAACTTAAATAGTTCCTGGTCATAGGATTACTAACTGGTAATTAATAATCCGCAAAGATCGGTACATACTATGCTTGCTTCATTATGAAGGATGTCTGTTCTCATAGACATTTGTGTGGTGACACTATAGCTAGTATGTAGGTGCTTATTATAGAATAAGTTCACTGAACATGACTCGCACAGCTGAACAACTGATGGAGTTCACTCACGTGTCAGCAGTTATTCACATAGTGATAGTTGTACAAGTATCCTTAGACTTGAGGTCATCATAGTCATCTTGTGTACACTGAACTATGCTTTGGTTTAGTTCTTAGTCTCCAGGGACAATTATTAGGGCTCTTCTGGGTATAGGAATTTATACACGAAGATAGTGTATGATCAATAAAGGATCTACCCCTTCCAGTGAAGGAGCGAATGTTCAAGGCTAATTTACTTATGTTAGTTCAGGAATCTCTGGCCAGAGTGAATGAAATTAGAAAGGAGTTTCTAATTTGCACAGAACTACGCATAGTAAATGGTAAGCAGGTGATTGAATTAGATAGGCTTGACACGAGATCCATGCCTTGTATTTAATCGGGACATTGTAGGGTAGAAGGAGTTTATTGTACGATAACTATTCACTGAATAGGTTCTTGGTATTCTAAGCAGTGAATTCATATTATCCGGATAGTCGCGATATGCTGAGAAGTATCCCTCACGATGTAGAATAAATGTGATTAATTAATTAATCATATTTAATAAATTAGAGAATTTATATAAATAATGATAAAATAGTTTTATTATTATTTATTTCTACTACCGGCTTAATATTGAACCTACAGGGTCACACCATAAAAAGAGAATGATTTAATGGTGGAGGAATTAATTAATAATGGCTAATAATTATTTATTTATGAAATAAATAATTAATTGGAAAATTTAATAATTGATTAAATGAGATTTAATTGATTATAAATTAATTAAGAAAAGTTCTTAATATTATTAATTAAAGGATTTAATTTTTGGAAATTAAATCAAGAGAGAGAATTATTTCCAAAGTGTTTAGAAAAAGGATTAATGATTAAAAGGTGTTTTAATTATTAATGAGAATAATAAATGGGATAATAATAATAATATTTATGGGAAAATTTTAGCTGAAAATTTTGCTTATAAATACACTATTATAGACCCTATTTTTATTCTAACCCACATCGAACCCGAAAACCCAAAAAGTTTGGAAAACCCAATTCTCTCCACCTCCTTCCTCCTCCTTAACATCGTTTTCTTGGTGGATACCGGTGGAGTGCTTCACACTTGAGGAGCAACTGCTAAGGATCTCTGATCGTTGTCTCCGAATTATTTTTAAAGGTTAGATTCGATCCCTCGAATTTTTATTCACGATTTATATGCTTTTATTTGGATTTTGTATGTGTAAAAGTGTTTTGCCATGACCCCGCTGCGTTAAAAATCCAACAGATATGGGATGCCTTGGAGATAAGATGCCAGGGAACTGATTCAATTAGGAAGAACAGGAGGACTATACTCACTCAAGAGTATGAGCACTTTGACTCAAAACTGATGAGTCATTAACTGGTTTATATGACAGATTTGTCAAACTCTTGAATGATCTGTCACTGATGGATAAGGAATATGATATTGAAGATACTAATCTTAAATTCCTTTTAGCTCTTCCTGAAAGTTGGGATTTGAAGGCAACTACTATAAGAGACAACTATGCTCTTGATGAAACTACTCTTGATGAAATTTATGTTATGCTCAAAACTCATGAACTTGAGATGGATCAAAGAAGCAAGAGACATGGGAGAAAGTCAAGAACAATTGCTCTTAAGACTGAGGAGGAATCCCCCAAAGTGGCTGCCTCAAAGAAAGATAAAGGAAAGGCTCTCATCACAAAGTCTGATTCAGATTCATGAAGTTCTAATGATGATGATGAGGATTCAGAAACTGAAAGTCTATCTGAGATGGATGCTGATGAAGAGATGATGAAATTGTGTGCTCTTATGGTGAAGGGTATCACAAAGATAGCCTACAGGAAATTCAGAAGGGGAAAGAAATTTTCCAGGAAAAGTAGAATATCTGATAAGAAGGGATTCATAAAATCTGAAGTCAAAGCAGGAAAGTCTGATAGAGGAGATTACTCAAATGTTAAATGCTAAAACTATGGTGAGAAAGGCCACATATCTCCTGATTGCAAGAAAGGAAAAGGTAACAAAGGCAAGGCACTTGTCACAAAGAAGAAAAGATGGACATACACTTCAGATTCTGAGCATGAGATGAACTATGCCTTGATGGTAAATGCTGATAGCAGTTCTGAAGCTGCTGAGTTAAAGGTACCTCAAACAACTTATGCTTTTCATACTGATGATATTACTGAGTTGAGATCTTATCTTAAAACCATATTCATTAGCTATAGAGATCAGACCTTAACATGTGATAGGTTAACTTCTAAAAATCTGGCTTTTAAGAAAAGGAATGACTATTTAGAAAAAGAGTTAGTTATGTTCCATCAAACTCAGAAAGAAATAGATGATGCCTTATATGTTAGAGATGAAGTGTTAAAATTGAATCAATCTCTAAAAATTGAGTTAGAAAATGAAAGAGAGATTATCAGGACTTGGACTAACTCTGGAAGAACAACTCAGAATTTACTAAGTAGTGGAAACTGGAAAGAGGGCTTAGGTTATGGAGATGATAAAAGTGAAACAGGAACTAAACAAATTAAGCCAATTATTGTTAAACAGACTACTAAGCCAAAGGTAAATCCTGTTAAGTTTGTAGCTAAAACTGTAAAGTCCAATTCTGAAAAGATGAAAGATAATGATACAGAAGTTAAGGCAGAGTCAACTTCTGATAAATTAAAACAGGATAAACCAGCCGAAGTTAACATAGGCTTAATGACAAAGAAGCAGCTTAAGTACAAGCTGAAAGAGATTAAGGATGTAAATAAGGTAAAGCCGCCTAGGAAAAATAGGAATGGAAAGGAAGGTGTGAACAAGAGCAATAATTATAAGTCTGTTCCTAATGCTCCTAGAAAGAAATGCAATAACTGTGGAAACACTAACCATCTTGCTTCTTTTTGCAGGAAGAATAAGAATATTAATTCTTTACCTCCTAAATCAGGAGTTAAGAGTCAGTTTGTTAGGTTTAAACCACAAAATCCTTGTTTTCATTTTGGTAGTTTATGGCATTCCATTTATACTTTTAATGAATATCATAGTTTGTACTATGATTATTATCAAATAAAACCTTCTTTGAAGAAACTTAGCATTATTCCTTCTAGTATAAGTTCAGATACAAAGTCTGATACTGTAAATTATGATAAGAAAAATGTTAACATAAACTCTGATGTTAAATTCACTGCAAATGTTAACAAACTTAATAAGGCCAAAGGATCAAGCAAGTCCGGGTCCTTAAAACTAATCATTAGTGGTCTTTGTGATTGCAGGGCAATAGGAAAAACATCCTAGTTCTGGACAGTGGATGTTCAGGACATATGACTGGAAATAAAGCCCTGCTATCAGACTTTGTGGAGAAAGCTGGCCCAGGAGTTTCTTATGGAGATTGCAACATGGGAAAAACTCTGGGATATGGCAATATCAATCTTGGGAATGTCATCATTGAAAAAGTAGCTCTATTCTCAGGACTTAAACATAATCTGCTGAGTAGTAGTCAAATCTGTGACAGAGGTTATCATGTGGATTTCTTTGAAGAACACTGTGAAGTTTTAAGCAAATCTACAGGCAAAGTTGTTCTAAAGGGATACATGCATGGTAACATTTATGAAGCCAAGCTTTCAACAAGTTCTGATGGTTCTGCAATCTGTCTGTTAAATAGAGCATCAATTGAAGAAAGCTGGGATTGGCACAAGAAACTCTCTCATTTAAATTTCAACAATATAAATAAACTAGTCAAGAAAGATCTTGTGAGAGGACTGCCAAAATCAGTATTTTCTCCTGATGGCCTTTGTGATTTATGTCAAAAGGCAAAACAAAGAAAATCTTCATTCAAGAGCAAGACTGGATCTTTAATTCTTGAGCCTTATCACCTACTACATGTTGATCTATATGGTCCAGTGAATGTCATGTCTATTGCAAAGAAAAAATATGCTATGGTCATAGTAGATGAGTTTACCAGATACATATGGGTGTATTTCTTGCATACAAAAAGTGACACTGCATCTCTCTTGATTGATCATGTCAAACAACTGGATAAGTTGGTCAAAGACTCTGTGAAAATCATAAGAAGTGATAATGGCACTATGTTCAAGAATTTGATCATGGAAGAGTTCTGCAAAGACCATGGAATAAAGCAGGAATTCTCTGCTCATGGAACTCCATAGCAAAATGGAGTTATTGATAGAAAGAATAGAACTCTTATTGAAGCTGCATGAACTATGCTTGATGAAGCAAAGTTACCAACCTACTTTTGGGCTGAAGCTGTGCAGACTGCTTGTTTTACTCAGAATGCAACACTTATTAACAAGCATGGAAAGACACCATATGAGATGGTGAAGAAAAAGAAGCCAAATCTGAAATACTTTCATGTATTTGGATGCAAGTGTTTTGTTCTTAAGACTCATCCTGAACAGCTATCCAAATTTGATCTAAAAGTTTATGAAGGAATTTTTGTTGGATATCCACTTTCCACAAAAGCCTTCAGAGTCTACAATTTAAGAACAAGGGTTGTCATGGAATCTATCAATCACTCTTTTGATGATAAGAAGATTACTGGAATTGAAGATTTCAATGATCATGATCAGCTGAGATTTGAGAATGAAGCTTTAAATTCTGATTCTGTAAATTCTGATAGTCTAAATCCTGATACTGCAAACTCTGATGGGTTAAACTCTTGTTATTGAAATTGTGGTGACTACGCCAAAGGAAAATACACCTGTGCAGGGGGAGCATATTGAAGATCCAACCACATCTCAAGACGCATCAGAACCTAGAACAGGCTCTTCAAGTTCTGATTCATCAAGTTCTGATGGGCCAAGTTCTGATAATTCTGGAAACTCAACTTCTGATTCATCAAGTTCTGATGGGACAAGTTCTGATAATTCTGGAAAGTCAAATTCTGAAGGATCTAACTCAGAGAGAATGATTTCAGGGGGAGCATCAGAAAAATGTTAATGGAGACAGCATGGATCATGGGGAACATCTAGTTCTAAAGATAACCTTCCATCTGCAAGGAAGTGGACTAAAGCACATACACCTGACTTGATTATTGGAGATCCTGAAGCAGGTATTAGAACTAGAACAACAACATCAAATGAATGTCTCTATCATTCTTTTCTTTCTCAGTCTAAACCAAAGAAAGTGGAAGAAGCTCTTCAAGATGCTGATTGGGTGCAAGCAATGCAGGAAGAGTTAAATGAATTTAAAAGAAATAAAGTCTGGACCCTAGTGCCAAGACCAAAGAACAAATCAGTTGTTGGTACAAAATGGGTGTTCAGAAACAAAACTAATAGTGATGGCATAATTACAAGGAATAAAGCAAGACTGGTTGCAAAAATGATATTCTCAACAGGAGGGAATTGATTATGATGAAACATTTGCACCAGTTGCTAGATTGGAAGCCATAAGGATATTTTTGGCTTATGATGCTCACAAAAAGTTTACAGTCTTTCAAATGGATGTAAAAAGTGTTTTTCTTAATGGAGAATTGGAAGAAGAAGTATATGTTGAACAACCTCCAGGTTTTGTAGATTCAAAATTTTCTCATCATGTCTACAGACTTGATAAAGCACTTTAGCTCAGTTTCTTCTAGAAAGTGGATTTAACGGAGGGACTATTGATAAAACCTTATTCTATCTTAACCATGGAAAGGACTTACTTTTGGTGTATATATATGTTGATGATATCATTTTTGGTTCTACAAATGACAGACTTTGTAAAAGGTTTGCCAAGCTAATGCAGTCAAGATATCAAATGAGTATGATGGGAGAACTTAGCTATTTTCTGGGCCTTCAAGTCAAGCAGAATGAAGAAGGAACTTTTATTTGTCAATCTAAGTACACCAGAAATTTGTTGAAGAAATTTGGAATGCAAGACTGTTCAAGTGCATCCACTCCTATGGCTACAACAATAAAATTGGATAAAGATACTGGTACATCAGTAGATATTACTGATTACAGAGGTATGATTGGCTCATACTCTATCTAACTGCAAGTAGACCTGATATCATGTATGCTACCTGTCTTTGTGCAAGATTTCAAGCAGATCCAAGAGAACCTCACTTAACAGCTGTGAAAAGAATTTTCAAGTACCTTAAGGGTACAGATGATATGGGATTTTGGTATCCTAGGGAATCAGACTTTAAGCTAATAGGTTACTCAGATGCAGATTTTGCAGGGTGCAAAATCGACAGGAAAAACACAAGTGGAAGCTACCAATTTCTTGGAGGCAGATTAGTTTCTTGGTTTAGCAAGAAACAAAAGTCAATTTCCACATCAACTGTAGAGGCAGAGTACATTGCTGTAGGAAGCTGTTGTGCACAGATTCTTTGGATGAAGAATCAGTTACTGGATTATGGGTTAGAATTTTCTAAAATCCCTATTTACTGTGATAATTAAAGTGCTATTGCTATGACAGGTAATCCAGTTCAACACTCAATGACAAAGCACATCAGCATAAGGTACCACTTCATAAGGGAACATGTGATGGAAGGTACAGTGGAATTGCATTTTGTTCGAACAGATGAACAACTAGCAGATATCTTCACAAAACCACTATGTGAAGCTACTTTTACAAGATTGGTAAATGAGGTTGGAATGGTTTCAGGTTCTTTCTCTAAATCTGCTTAGTTTATGTTCTGATACATAAGACTTTATGATCAGTATTTATAGATATTACTATCTTTATATAGTCTGTGCTTAAGTTGAAATTTACTTAAGTGCTAATTATTTTTTGATGTGAATTTCTAAACTCTGATAATAATATGAATGTTTCTGTGACTATTCAATCCAATGAGGATAACTGTGCTAGATGCTGACCTAGTAGTCTTTAATATACTAAAGATCCCATGTTTGAAGTAATTGTTTATGTGGAAATCTTTTAATACAAGCAAATTCTGATATTGATCTTGGTTAGGTTTACTTTGTGTATCTTATTACTAAGTCAAAAACTAGAATAGTGCTTCTTATCTGTTAAGTTCTGATGTTTGTAAATCTTATGAGTGTATTAAGTGCTGATAAGCCTCACTTATCAAAAGAAGAAGTAAAGAAAAGAAATAAATATCAGGTACTCCTTTGAGATCTAGAGAAAAATGTATGTGGAAGGGAAGACCCAAGTGCATTGCTGGTATTACGTAATATGCATTAGAAAAGAAAAATAAAATTTTCTTGGTGACTTTTCACATTCTCTAATTACTGGAGAAATACTCTGATAATATCATAAATTCTGATAAGCAGTCGTGACTCACTTACACTGAGAAGCCACTGTAAAAAGGAATTTCAAAAGATGCATAAAATGAGCACAAAACAGTTGAGGTGGACTCATGCATGAACTCATTCTATAGTAGACTTCAGACTAATGACAGATTTTGAGCAAAGTTCTTAGTTATGCTTTATTTCTAAGATGTATTGAAGTGAATCAGACTTTACTCTTTGTCTGATATCTAGCTTAAAGCACACACTTACACTCCATATGAATGATGAAAATTACTGTGGTGATCAATGTTGTTTTAGATGAACAGTTAAAGTGTTAGTTGCATAAATTCTGAGGACAAGTTCTGATAAAAGTTCTGATGATTAAGTTCCGAGGAAACCATATCAGTATTTGTGTGAAGAATTAAAGAAATAAACATTCACTTTTTGAGTAAAGAAGCCATATTCTGATGACTTTTAAATTCTGATAATAATCAAGTTCTGATGCTGACGTGGCAGTATTTATTTCCTTGATTTATTTTTAGGTCAATACTTTAACGATTATATTTTATCAGAATATTTGTTTAAGTGAGATAAAGACAGTAATAATCATTTGTTTAGTGGGAACAGTTTTTTTTTGAAAAACTGCATGTGCATAGTAATCATTAATTATTTTCGTGCCTATTAACTTTTGTCTTAACTGTTGCATGGCTGACAGGTGTAACGTCTGTTCCACTTCTCAATAACTGTTATCACGTGGGGTGTCTACGTAAAAGAGATAAAAGATTTTCAAATCTTTTATTTACATTTCTATTCTATTCACTCTCTCTCTTTTTCTTATACTCTCATATTTTCTAACGGTTAACTATACAGACATTTTATCAAACACCTTTCAGGCATTCTAAATTCTCACTCGTTTTCAATGGTGCCCAAGGATATAATATTTAATGGAGCAAAGTTCGTCCCCAACAACTATGTTGCCATTCTCACTAAGAGTGAAGCTCCTTCGGAACTTCATTTTATACAAGATTTCTTAACTCATAGTGAGATTGGGTATGCTCTGACTCAACCTCAATCTATATCTGGAAAACAAGTGCTGACGTTCTGGAGAACTGGGTTATAAGATGATGGTGGTGCTGCTGGTTCTCCAAGCATAATTTTCACATTAGGCGATGTTGAGTATATGGTTACTAAATCGACTGTTTGTAAAGATCTCCATTTACCTGAAGACTATACATTCTCAACAGTGGAGGAGCCTGTTTTACAGCAGCTTATGGCCAATTTGGGCTATGAGCAAAGCTTGGGAAAGCTGGGTCAATTGAAAAGATCACATATCAGAAAGGAATTGAGTTATTTCTTTGACTGCATCACCAAGGCATTCGCAAATAAATGCTCCAACTTTGATGCTATTCCCATTATGAGTCAGCAAATCGGGTATGCTCTTATAAATCAAACTCATTTTGATTATGCAAGTATTGTGCTAGGTTTTATAGGGGATAGGATGACAGAAGATCGGAATGTAGTATATTTTGCTAGATTCTGTCAGCTTATATATAGTTTCTGTTGTGTTGATGAACCCCAACTAGCCAGTGACTCAATTTCACCTTTTAAGCTTACAAAAAAGGCCTTTAATGACCTGTTAAACTCTGATACCAAGAAGAGAGTTTTGAGACCTTTACAAATCCCTCAATCAGTAAAACAAGTCTTGGTAAATGCTGATCCAGAAACCTATACAACTTTATATCCTGATGTCCAACCCACCAACACACAATAGCCATCAGCACTTACTCCTGTCACTCAACAACCACTCAAATCAGAACATGCCAATCAACCATCAGCACATACTCCCGTGAAGCCTTCTCCTTCTAAATCAAAGAGGACAAATACTGTACCTCAGACACACCAAAAGAGAAGGAAGATGATTCTGAGAGATGAATCTGATGATAAGGTAGAGGTTCAACCATCAGAACCTGTTGCTGAAGCAGCTGAGGAAGTGTCTCCTCAAAAAACAAAGGAAACTGGGAAATCTAGGCCCCTCAAAAGGCTTAGAAAGATAAATTCTGATGATAAAGCTCCCAAAGTCTCTCCACCCTTGAAGAGATTGAAGAAACAAAGAGCTAACAGGGACATAGTTGAGTCAGATTCAGAGGATGTGGAAGCAGCAGCTAAGGAAGGGGATCAGGAATCTCTGATCCCAAAGGAGCCAATTGGGATTGAATCCCTTCCATCTACACAACCAGAATATGCTGAAGCCACTGAATCTACACCTCCACTGTCTCCAATTCAAGCTGAAGAAACTGCTCCAAACAGAGTGTCTACACCGTCTATGTCTCCACTTAATGATCCATTACATACAGATGCACCAGGTACAAGTGCTGAAATAGATATTCACAACTTGAATGTGCCTGAGGTTCTGTACTTGGAAGCTCCAACCATTCTTCAACATACTCCACCAACAACACCAATTTTAGATGCTGATTTCAATACAGATATTCCAAAAACACCTCTTCTAAACCTAGATGATGAAGATCAAATATAAGGTGAGCATCAAAATTTGGATGTTGATCAGAACTTAGAGGATGATTTTGAAACCTCTATAGCCTCACACACTATCATTTTATCAGAGGAAGCTGATTTTGTAGGCTCTGTAAGTTCTGATGCTGCAAATGCTGACAATACAGGTGAAGCTGCTACAAATCTATATGTTGATGTAGCTGATCCTTCAGGACATGCACCTCAACAAGTTCTAGGAAAAGCTGATCTAATCAAGAACTTTGTTAGAGAGGATGCACCAGTACCTTGGAGTGAAATTCCAAGAGGAAAAGAGTGGACCAAGGAATGGAACAAAGTTGATTTGTTCCCACTGCAAATATTCTTGCTGAGCACCTGGATAAAGCTGATGAGATGGTAATGAATGATGACATCAAAGCATAGCTCAGAGTTACTACATTGAGTATAAGGCACCTTCAAGTTCAACACTCAATAACTCAAGGCAAGGTGAACAAAATTCAAGAAACCCAGATTCAACAAGACATGAATGTCAAATTGGAAAAGAACAGGTTTTTTAAGCCAGCCTTTGACCGCATTGGGTATATAGAAAAGACTCAAGAAAAGCAACAAGCTCAAATATCTGATATTTTAAAAAATCAAGCTGCTCAACAAGATCAACTCAATGAAATTCAAAACTCTGTGGAATTGCTTGTCTCTCTCCTTCTACCAGATGATGCCAAAAAGGGGGAGAAAGTGATTAAGTCCAAATGAAAATCTGATCAACCACTAAAGGGTAAGGATGATGATAATAAAGACCAGGGAAACTCTGAAAAGGGTAGAGGTCATGGTCAAGGCAAAGACTCTTCATCTAGGAAAGTAGGAACTTCTACACAGAGGTCAAGTTCTGATGCTGATAGAAGAAAAAGTTTTGATAAGCAAGTTCTAACTAAGAATGATGTTCAGATACATGGTGAGAGTCAAGAATCATAGAAGTTTATGCAGCCACTAAAGCTTAAGGGGAAGGAAACAACAGTCTACTATCAAGACCCCAAGTTACAGAAGCTGGATGAAGAAATTTCAAAAAGACTATTTCTCAAAGACAATCCAGGAATGGACTTTGAAAGTCTGAAGGAAGAAGAAGCCAGACTTAAAGCAGAAAATGTCAAGTCAAAGTCAAAAGCTCAAGTCATTACAAAGAAACAACCTAAGCCTAAGGGCATTGTGATCAAAGAGAGGACAGATACTGAGGCATTTAAGGCCAAGTCCAAATCACATGTGGAAGTTGATCCTAGATCCAAGGGTAAGGAAAAAAATTGATGAACCTGTAAAGATATATATGCCAATCATAGATCTGGAAGCAAAATCTCATGAAGATACTAGTCTGATTTTGAAGAAGAAGAATATTCAAACAACCTCTGACAGAGCTCATGTTGTTCAAAATCAGGACTTAGTAAATTCTGATATTACAATGAAGCAAGCAACCTCTAACAAAGCTCAAGTTGTCTTGACAATAGGAGAAAAGGAAACCTCTGATATTTCTCATGTTAAACCTTCAAAAATTCTACTACCTGGGTTTACTAAAGCTCAACAATCTACTCAATATTTGAAGACTACATCAAGTGGTTATGAAGCAAGAGTTATTCGAGGGAAGGAAGCTAGAGATAAAACAGGACTGGGTAATGCTGATGAGAGAAGAGTAAACAATTCTACCTTAGATCCTACATCTCTTTCTGAACCAAGAGTAGGGACAACTCCAGAAAGACTAAATCAATTGGAGTCTGTACAAATGTCTACCACTCCGTGTTAAAAGAAGATATCATCCTATACTTCATGATAGATGAGAGGGTATTCCAGATAAGAAAGGATGCTATTCGTTTGAAGTACTTTGAAGAATTGCAACATGTGTTATTTCTACTTCAAGTGAAGAACAGATCAACAGATGGTGCTGCCAGTTACTTAAATTCTAATATTCAAAGGCAGAAGAAACTTTACGCTGTAAAGTCTGACAGACCATACTATCCTAAGTACAGAGCTCACAATGGAGAACTAGTTGAGATGAAGCCTAATACTTCTAAAATTACTACATTTTTAGGTATTAAGGGACTGGAATTTAATCTGGAGTCTGACAAAGCTTATCTGATCAAACTGGATCAGGATATAAGGAAAGCAAAGATTAATGATCTCAGGGCTGCTATCTTTCAGACAAGAGAAGATACAGCTGAACTTAAAGATGCAAAAAGGAGGATGCAGAATGAACTTGAATATACTGAGAGAACTCTTTTGAAGAACTATCTTAGAAGAACTCCTGATATTAGAGAGATCACACACTGAAGCCAAGTCAAGGACTACAACTGTTAAATTTTGAAGTATATATAGGCTAAAGCTGATATCAGACTTTAAGAATGGTAAAAGCTACAAGGACTGTGAGTTATAGTTATCTAGTCAAATTCTTATATGCATTTGTACTTAATATTTTTGACATCATCAAATATCTATTGAACTTGTATATTATGCTAATTTACAAGTTGGGGGAGATTGTTAGATATATTTGTGATGTCATGTCTAATAATGATTTGTGTTTAGTTTTCAGATCTTGACTAATAGGACAAATCAGGACTTAACTGGAAATCAGTACTTATACTGAAGTCAGAACTTAAGATATCAGAACTTAAGTTATCAGAACTTAAGATATCAGAAGATATTCATCAGGAGATAATATCAGGACTTAAGAAGACTTTCAGATAAGGAAGGCGGCAGATTGCAGGAAAGAAGATTAAGACAAACACAAGAAGAGATATGCATGGAGAAGAATTCTATGAAGAATAGAAGACTTGGAGGAAAAGATAACTAATTGATATATTTTAGGATGCAGACTTAAATTCGATATCAATTAGAAGATTATCTTGTAACTGTGTGTCTATATAAACACAACATAGGGTTTACACTACAAGTGTTATCTTAATCGAGAATATTATTCATTGTAACCCTAGCAGCTCTCGTGATATTTGTTCATCACTGAGAGAAAACGGTTCCATTGCAATACTGTTTTATTAATAATATTATTCTGTGTTTTATACTTGTGTTCTTAATTCGATTTGATTGTAGTATATACTGTATTCAACCCCCTTCTACAGTGTGTGTGACCTAACACCTAATGTTATAAACCTTGATTCTTGTGTGTTTAAGATTCAAAATAAAGGTAAAGCATCAAGAGTGGGAATGATCAATGGTTGACGGGCTTCCTTACCATTTTATATGATAATTTCACTCCTTTCCATTCGGAAATGACTCTTTAAGAGCCGAATGAAGTAAAGATCTTTATTTGTGATTAAATGCTATGTGAAGAAGTCTTGTTTGCATGTTGCTTTAAAGCTATTTTTTATGGATCAAGACCTTTAAAACCCTTTCATGTCATGAAATACTTGGGATATTGTGTGTTAAATGATTTCATGTGAAATTTACACTCAAAATCTTAGAGTACTAGGAGTGCATGTTGAAAACTAGACTATATACTTGATTTTGGGCTTTAAATTCGATTATATGCTTTAATTTTAATTTGATTTGCTAAACATGAGTATACTTTTCTTGACAAATGTTTTATTATGAAAAAATATAGTTTTTACAGTGGGTTAATGAGTATATTTAAATGGTATTGTGTTTACATGTTAATATGGATATTCATTTGTGCTTGAGTACTCGAAAACGTGATTTAAGTGTTAGTCTTGCTACTTTATTTATATATTTGGGTCATGGTGCATTGGAGTATGAATGATATCCACCACGTGATAGTGGGATAGATGAGAGTATTAGGATAGTATTTGTGCTTGGTTAAAGATTGAAGGATTTTTAGCACATAAACGCAACGAAAACGTAAATTTAAATCTTAAAAAAAACCGAAACCCTCCGCAGGATCCATGCGAAAAATAATATTTAATTCGTAGTTCAATATGTTTACCTTAAGAAGCTTTACGATAATGGAAAGATGGAGGTCTTTAATAGCGATCCAAAAACGATGAACGGTGATCCTTAGCAGCTGCTCCTCAAGTGTGAAGCACTCCACCGGTATCCACCAAGAAAACGATGTAATGGAGAAGGAGGAGGTGGAGAGAATTAGGTTTTTGTAAAATTTTTAGGTTGAGGCAAAAATAGGGTTTATAATAGTATATTTATAGGTAAAATTTTCAGCTGAAAATTTTCCCATAAAATATTATTATTATTAACCCTTTATTATTCTCATTAATAATTAAAATACCTTTTAATTATTAATCATTTTTCTAACACTTTAGAAATAATTCTCTCTCTTGATTTAATTTCCAAAAATAAATTTTTTAATTAATAATATTAAGAACCTTTTCTTAATTAATTTATAATCAATTAAATCTCATTTAATCAATTATTAAATTTTCCAATTAATTATTTATTTCATAAATAAATAATTATCAGCCATTATTAATTAATTCCTCCACCATTAAATCATTCTCTTTTATGGTGTGACCCTGTAGGTTCAATATTAAGCCGGTAGTAGAAATAAATAATAATAAAACTATTTTATCATTATTTATATAAATTCTCTAATTCATTAAATATAATTAATTAATTAATCATATTTATTCTACATCGTGAGGGATACTTCTCAGCATATCGCGACTATCCGAATATTACGAATTCACTGCTTAGAATACCAAGAAACTATTCATTGAGTAGTTACCGTACAATTAATTGCTTCTACCCTGCAATGTCATGATTAAATATAAGGCATGGAACTTGTGTCAAGCCTATCTTATTTAATCACTTGCTTTCCCATTCACTATGCTTAGTTCTATTTAATGTAAATTAGAAACTCCTTTTTAATTTCAATCACTCTGGCCAGAGATTCCTGAACTAACATAAGTGGATCAACATTGAACATTCTCTTCCTTCACTGGAAGGGGTAGATCCTTTATTGATCATACACTATCTTCGTGTACAAATTCCTATACCCAGTAGAGCCCTTATAATTGTCCCTTGCGACTAAGAACTAAACCAAAGCATAGTTCAGTGTACACAAGATGACTATGATGACCTCAAGTCTAAGGATACTTGTACAACTATCACTATGTGAACAACTGCTGACACGTGAGTGAACTCCATCAGTTGTTCAGTTGTGTGAGTTATGTTCACTGAACTTATTCCGTAATAAGCACCTACATACTAGCTATAGTGTCACCACACAAATGTCTATGAGAACATATATCCTTCATAATGAAGCAAGCATAGTATGTACCGATCTTTGCGGATTACTAATTACCAGTTAGTAATCCTATGACCAGGAACTATTTAAGTTTAGATTTATCATCTTTTAGGTCTCATTATTATGATCTCATCACAATCCATAAAAAGCTTTACTCTAAATTGTGGTATATCTTATTTAAACATTTAAATAGATAGAGCCCGCAATAAAAAGAAAACAAGTCTTTTATTCATATCAATGAAATCAAAACAGATTACATAAAAGTTATTCCTAAATCCTCATACATGATTGGACTTAGGACATATCTCTTTTAATCTCCCACTTGTACTAAAAGCCAATCACTCTGGTATCTAATACCCATCTTGTCTTTATGACGATCAAAGTGACTCTGAGAAAGTGGCTTTATGAGTGGGTCTGCTACATTGTTATGTGTGTCAACTCTCTCGACGTTGACATCTCCTCTTTCAACAATCTCCCTAATCAGATGAAAGTGCCGCATGACATGTTTGGAATTTTTATGAGACCTAGGTTCCTTGGCTTGTGCTGTGTTGTTATCACAATACAACACAATAGGCTCTTCAATGCTAGGAACAACTCCCAACTCAGAAACAAATTTCCTCATCCAAACGGCTTCTTTTGCAGCCTCACTTGCAGCTATATATTCTGCTTCCAACTAATCGCACAACCATTCAGAGTAAACACGTACCCTGACATGGATTTGCTATCACTTTCTGATTGAAAACTAGAGTCAGTATAACCCTCTATTTTCAACTCAGATTCACCACCAAAAACAAGAAAAATGTCCTAAGTCCTTCGCAAGTACTTAAGGATGTTTTTCACTGCTTTCCAGTGGTCTTCACCTGGATTGGACTGATATCTGCTCGTCACACTAATTGAATAAGCAACATCAGGCCTTGTACACAACATCGTGTATATGATAGATCCTATTGCTGAAGCATAAGGAATCTTACTCATACACTCTCTTTTCTCAGGTGTCTTAGGAGATATTTTTTCGGAAAAGGGACACTCCATGGCTCATCGGTATGAGACCTCTTTTGGAGTTTTCCATGCTAAACCTTTTAAGCACTTTTTGGATGTATGTACCCTGGGTAAGACCTATCATTCTTCTAGATCTATCTCTATAGATCTTCATACCGAGAATGTAGGATGCTTCTCCCAAGTCCTTCATGGTGAAGTTCTTTGATAGTCATACTTTGACTGATTGTAGCATTGGTATATCATTTTCTATAAGAAGTATGTCATCCACATACAATACAAGAAATGTTACCGCACTCCCGCTAACCTTCTTATAGACACATGGTTCATCTATGTTTTTGATAAAACCAAACTCTTTGATTATCTCATCAAAACAGATGTTCTATCTACGGGAAGCTTTCCTTAAACCATATATGGTTCGCAGCAGCTTACACACTAGGTGTTCATTTCCCTTGGAAAGAAAACCCTCTGGCCGTGTCATATACACTTCCTCCTCAAGTTCCCCATTGAGGAAGGCCATTTTCACGTCCATTTGCCAGATCTCATAGTTGTAGTAAGCAGCAATCGCAAGCAAAATCCGAATTGATTTTAACAGGGCTACAGGCAAAAAAGTTTCATCAAAGTCAATCCCTTGCCTTTGTTTGAATCCTTTTTCCACGAGCCTGGCCTTATAGGTCTCCACATTACCATCTGCTCCAATCTTTCTTTTGTATACCCACTTGCACCCAATAGGCTTAACACCTTCAGGCGCCTCAACCAGAGTCCATACTTGGTTGGTATACATAGATACCATTTCTGATTTCATGGCATTATGCCATTTCTCTGAGTCAACACTACTCATAGCCTCATTATAGGTCACAGGGTCGTCATCATCAATGATTGACAACTCATTTCCATTCTCAATGACAAGGCCATAATACCTCTTAGGTTGGCGAGACACTCTCCCTATCCTACGAATGGGCTGTTCCACAGAAGGTTGTTCAGTCTGAACAGGTGTTTCCACTTGATCCGTTGTAGTTTGTGCTTCTTGAACTTCATCAAGTTCAATTTTGCTCCCACTGTTTCCTTCAAGGATAAACTCCTTTTCCAAGAAGGTAGCATGTCTGGAGACAAACACCCGATGATCGGTGTAAAAGTAATACCCCAAAGTCTCTTTAGGATATCCCACAAAATTACATTTTACGGATCGAGATTCCAGCTTATCTGGGTCAACTTTCTTGACATAAGCTGGACATCCCCAAATCTTAATGTGTTTAAGACTCGGTTTCCTTTCTTTCCATATCTCATATGGAGCTTGAGGAACAGATTTGGAAGGCACCTTATTCAGTAAATATGCTGAGGTTTCCAATGCATAACCCCATAGGAATACTGAAAGATTCGCATAGCTCATCATGGACCGAACCATGTCTAACAAAGTTCGATTTCTCCTTTCAGATACCCCATTTAACTATGGAGTATATGGAGGAGTCCACTGGGAGACTATACCATTTTCTTTGAGATAATCTAGAAACTCTCCATTCAAGTATTCACCACCTCGATCTGATTGAAGAGTTATAATACTGTGTTTGGTTTGTTTCTCCACTTCATGTTTATATTCTTTGAACTTTTCAAAGGCTTTAGACTTGTGTTTCATCAAATACACATATCCGAATCTAGATCTATCATCTATGAAAGTAATGAAGTATGAAAATCCACCTATGGCTTGCGTAGACATTGGTCCACATACATCCGTGTGTACCAATCCTAGCAAATCTACAGCCTTCTCTCCATGTCCACTAAATGTAGATTTGGTCATTTTACCCAATAGACAAGACTCGCATATAGGATATGATTTAAAATCAAAGGGGTCAAGTAACCCTTCCTTATGCAATGTCTGCAGTCTATTTTCACTAATATGACCTAGCCTACAATGCCATAAATAGGTCAGATTTTCATCATCTCATTTTCTTTTATTAGTTTGTTCAATCTGAAGTAAATCATGCTCTATGTCACATACATACCATTATTTAAAATACCACGTCCATAAAGAACATTATCTCTAAGGATAGAACATTCATTATTCTTAATAATAAATGAAAAACCATCCAAATCCAACATAGGAATAGAAACAATATTCCTCACAATAGAGGGAACGTAATAACAATTATTCAAAATAATAGTCTTGCCCGTAGGAATATGTAGACTAAATGATCCTACAGATATGGCCGCAACCCTTGCTGCATTTCCCATACGTAGAATCACCTCATCTTTTTCAAGAGTCCTACTTCCCTTTAGTCCTTACAACGAATTTCAAATATGAGAACCACAGGCGGTATCTAATACCTAAGTAGAAATTTAACCTAGTGACATATTAAATTCGATCATGAACATGCCTGAATGAGAAGCGGTAGTCTCACTACCCATCATCTTCAATTCTGCAAGGTAAACCTTGCAGTTCCTCTTCCAGTGCCCCAACTTGTTACAGTGAAAACAAACAGCTAAATTAGGACTAGTCAACTTGTGAGCATCTAGTATGCTTCGGAGTGACAGTGTAGAAGACATGACGAATATAGTAAATCTGTAAATGATAAACACATAACACTTAGCAAATATTCAATTTCATTTCAAAACACTATATGAATTGGGTCTTTATTCATAAGTGTCTCCCACTAGTTTATCTAATTTATTCAACCCCCTATGTGAAAATTAAGCATTCATAATGCTAGTGGGAATAGGGATCCTACATTCCATCACACAACCTCGGCTGTAGCACGAAACGTCATGTGATGTTCAATAGGCAGATAACTCTTGTCAATTACATCTTATGTTATTCCCTAATATAACTTTAGCCTCTTGAATAATTGAGTCACGGCTGTGGCACGACAAACTCAATATTCCAAGTCAAGTCTAACCCAACATTCCGTACAATTGAATCAGACTCCAACGGCCCATAGTTGTAGCACGTACCGACCTTTAGATTCTAATTCAATGTACACATCTCTATGTAATAGACAAGTATTTCTTATTTCAAAATCAAAGCCCTCGGCTGTAGCACGAAACGAAAATGATTTAAAAATAAGAACCACTTTTTACCATGTTGGAAGGCTATGACCGACACAAGCCCGTTGTGTCATTGGCCAATTACTACTTGATATTATTTAATTTTAGAGGGATTATATTATGTTACAATCATAATCATATTATAAAGAGATTCTTTCTTTTAAATTAAATATTTTAAATCAATAATCGATAATCAGATGATTCCCAGATCGGGTGGATCATTGTCAAGAGGCGTCAGTTATTTACCCTTTCTTACAGATAGAAATCTGTTGTTGACAGAATCATCCTTTCTTTCAATATTGAAAATTCATATTCAATTACGTGTTTCATAAACACAAGAATCTCATGAACGTATTCATAATATTTATTGTTAAGGCAAGAAACGATTCCTATTCTAGATTTTCTAGAGCACGCCATATATTGATTTAAGTTCACCTAAATCTATCATCGCATGGTAAACATAGGCATATATCTCATATATAAAATTAAATAAACAAGTAAATGTAAAGTGCAATAAAGTAAATGTGTTTGCTTATGGCCCCATCCTATGTGATCTTTATCAAGATCATGATAAAGATTAAGGTCAATCTAATATGGTGATGGAAATAAATACAACTACTTATTACATAAGTCTTCTTTGATTAGACTTCTTGTATGCCTCGTCTTCTTCTTTGTATCACCTCCATTGGATAGCCTTCTTGAGTCTTCAATTACATTATATGATTGAAAGTAAAACTAATATAATGAACTTACAAGAATAACTCGAGTTACATTCGAGATTTATGATTACAAAGATTGACGACATGCAAGTCGTATTTAAAACCAAACCCAAAACCATTACACTAAGGTCGAAAGGCCATAACCATCCACCATGCTCATACAACACATAAAAGCATGTTAAAACACATAATCTGATCTAAACATATCATATTATCCATGATCTAATCATAAAAAGAAAATATGATAAAAATCTAAAAAATCAGAATCAAATCAGAAAAACAAGAATCGCTGTTTACGGGCAATAAATGACGTCAAACTCCTTACAGACGAGTCGTTGATAGCTTTAGCTATCAGTTTTGTTCAGACGCTCGTTTACCTATGGAATAGGGTATTCGTTTTCATAAATCGGACACCAGACCCAGATTTCATCAAATCTACAGCAGCCAATTAAGAATCCGTATCTAATATGATTCTCATAATTAGAACAACCATAAATCATGTATATATCAGTATATATACAGATTACATAATCATCTTATGATTATACAACTCACATGAATATCATATATTTAAAACCATACATATATAAGCATATTATATCAACATCAAATCATGGCGAATCACGTACATGCTCATATATCGAAAATAGTTAAACACATAAACGAATTAAAAACTTTTTGCAAGTAGCTCTGATGCCATTGAAGGGTTTTTAGCACATAAACGTATCGAAAACGTAAATTTAAATATTAAAAAAAACTGAAACCCTCCGCAGGATCCATGGGAAAAATAATATTTAATTCGTAGTTCAGTATGTTTACCTTAAGAAGCTTTACGTTAATGGAAAGATGGAGGTCTTTAATGGCGATCAAAAAACGATGAACGGAGATCCTTAGCAGCTGCTCCTCAAGTGTGAAGCACTCCACCGATATCCACCAAGAAAACGATGTAATGGAGAAGGAGGAGGTGGAGAGAATTAGGGTTTTGTAAAATTTTTAGGTTGAGGCAAAAATAGGGTTTATAATAGTATATTTATAGGCAAAATTTTCGGCAGAAATTTTTTCCATAAAATATTATTATTATTAACCCTTTATTATTCTCTTTAATAATTAAAACACCTTTTAATTATTAATCCTTTTTCTAAACACTTTAGAAATAATTCTCTCTCTTGATTTAATTTCCAAAAATTAAATTCTTAATTAATAATATTAAGAACCTTTTCTTAATTAATTTATAATCAATTAAATCTCATTTAATCAATTATTAAATTTTCCAATTAATTATTTATTTCATAAATAAATAATTATCAGCCATTATTAATTAATTCCTCCATCATTAAATCATTCTCTTTTATGGTGTGACCCTGTAGGCTCAATATTAAGCCGGTAGTAGAAATAAATAATAATAAAACTATTTTATCATTATTTATATAAATTCTCTAATTCATTAAATATGATTAATTAATTAATCATATTTATTCTACATCTTAAGGGATACTTCTCAGCATATCGCGACTATCCGGATAATACGAATTCACTGCTTAGAATACCAAGAACCTATTCAGTGAGTAGTTATCGTACAATTAATTCCTTCTACCCTGCAATGTCATGATTAAATATAAGGCATGGAACTTGTGTCAAGCCTATCTTATTTAATCACTTGCTTTCCCATTCACTATGCTTAGTTCTATTTAATATAAATTAGAAACTCCTTTCTAATTTCATTCACTCTGGCCAGAGATTCCTGAACTAACATAAGTGGATCAGCATTGAACATTCTCTTCCTTCACTAGAAGGGGTAGATCCTTTATTGATCATACACTATCTTCGTGTACAAATTCCTATACCCAGTAGAGCCCTTATAATTGTCCCTTGAGACTAAGAACTAAACCAAAGCATAGTTCAGTGTACACAAGATGACTATGATGACCTCAAGTCTAAGGATACTTGTACAACCATCACTATGTGAACAACTGCTGACACGTGAGTGAACTCCATCAGTTGTTCAGCTGTGTGAGTCATGTTCAGTGAACTTATTCTATAATAAGCACCTATATACTAGCTATAGTGTCACCACACAAATGTCTATGAGAACAGACATCCTTCATAATGAAGCAAGCATAGTATGTACCGATCTTTACGGATTATTAATTACCAGTTAGTAATCCTACGACCAGGAACTATTTAAGTTTAGAGTTATTGTGGCATCCTCCAAACTCGGGTCAGAAGTTTGGGGTCCAAAACACAAACACAATATATCAACCTGTATAAGAAATATTATTTATAATGACCATGCTTCACAAAACCACGGATCACAATAGGTTAAAGTATGAAAACAAGCCACAACCTTAATTTATTACATCATACCAATCCCAACTAATTTAACTTATAATTGATAATAACATCATTCTTACAATCTAACTATCTCTTTACCGCATGAAACTTCTGCTAGCTCGATCCAGCTCAACTGGAACCCTAGCCCACACTTTGGACTGAGGAACTTCACTATCATCCATATTCTTTTCAACTGTAAAATATATAAAAGAATCGCAACGGTGAGCTAACTAGCTCAGCAAGTCACGATAACGATAACTGAAGTTAAACAATAATCAAATGAGAGGATTCAAAGGAATCAAGTTTCTTTTTAACTAATCATTACAATTGGATATTCATTTTAATTTTTAAAAACCAAGGTTAGGCTGCTGATCAGTCACGCACTAACCCCGAGCAAGCACACAGCACTGCTCTAATTACTGGGTCCAAGGCACATATTGGCCTAACTTGACCATTGGTATGGTCTGACCACGAATCTGGTCCACATATATAAAAACTATCCAATCCTAAAGCAGTTCAATGTGATAAACGATATAATTCAATAAAACAAGTTCATACTTAACGATAGTTAAACACTTGAATAAAAGCATAAGGAGGCTTATGGATATCTCAAGGGAATTTCAGGGTATGTATAAGAAATGGTTTTCAATTTGTACCAGCATCCGGTATTAGGTCAGAAATGATTTTTTAAAGTATAGTTCTTTGATGTTATAAAGAATGGTTGCAGTATAAAAGTTTCTGTGTTTTCAAACATTTTTGTTTCAGTGTTTGGTGTTTGGTAGTTAAACATTTGGGAAATAGTATCATATTTGTGTGGTTTGGTGTCTGAGGATCAATAAAGGATGGTTTACAAAGAACAAGGCTTACAACTCAAGATTAAGAAAGAATCAGGGTTCAAGGGTAAATAGTTTAAAGCACATGCATTATAAGACATGAGTTATGTTTAATAATAACAACATGTTATGAAACAGTTCGAAACCATTGATACTATATCTTGAAGAAAAGTTTAGAAATACTTGCCTTATAAGGCTTTACAACTATTACTGATCAATTCTGAGCCGACTTTGCTGCTCAGGCTCTAACGTCCAACCACTAGATCCCCTTTGGATTCGACTTCGACACTCAGGTCTTGCTGTTGAAACTCCACTGAGCTCGTCAACTGAATACTAGGTCATCTCTAGTCCATCGTCCACTTTCAGGTTCCTGATTACAACCTACAGGGTCGAAATACCCTACGTTAGACGTCTATGTATGCTTGACATATCCTCGATACTAATTCTTTCCCAACAATATTTAAATCCGACTCGTAACACATACAGTATTGCAATACAGGCAACAGTTAAGGTTCACGGTCTCGAAAATCGATTCGGTGTTTGTTTTAAAAAAAAGTACGTATACTTGTTATCGTATGAAATTAGGGTTATTGGTTTTAGCAAAACGTTCCATTACAATGTACAATTCAGGTTTTGTATAAAACTTACGTTTATGTATATACTTATACTCGCTCGACGTCCCGATAATCCCCGGGTACATTCTCATATTTTTGTAGTTCGATTTTCCCGAAAATCAGGCAGCATTCCCTTTGTTTATCGCACTACCCGTCGAAACATCATCGACGTCAATAACAACAAATCACAACTCAGTCACCATAACCAATATTCATAAATTCCCAAGCACCAATTTAATACTATTATTAATTATCATTCGCACTTTTCATTTAATTCACATTTTATTTTCATTTACTTATTTAGGACTCAGAATATGATCATCACAGTCCACCGTCGGCTCGCCGAGGTTCATCGCCGATGGCGGCGAAAATTCACGGGTACCCGAAATATTCGAGTGTTCGACACAAAATTCACCGATTAAATTTCCGAATAATCCAAAAATAATACTTCAAAAATCACGGAATTTTATTCGAAATGTTCACCACAATAAAGCAATTATTCGAAATACAAAAGAAATGGAAGGATTGAATTATTCAGGAGATTCGATAACCAATAACCGAACAATCAAAAATGTATACAAAAATATATATACATGCCTAATTAAGCAACTGAGAGGAACAACCACTGCACCGAAGATGTGGCCGCGATTCCCACCAGAAAACACACAGCAAACACCCACACAAACTCACACACCCAGAACATACACACACACGACTATAACATACACACACACATACTCGACTGTGACCAGGAAGCGGGCCGGAAAACGGAAAAGCCGTAAACCGAGCACTGGCGGCGATTACTCACCGGAATCACAGGCGGCGGCCAAGAATCTAGATAACCAGGGAATTACGAGATGAGAACATAGAGGAGAGACCGAATGGATGATACGACTGGGAGAAAAGGAATTGAGAGAGAGAGGGTAGTGTAGAGAGATTGATGAAAATGGAGAATGAAAAAAAATAAAACGAGAAAGAGACCGTGAATTCGTGTGCTGTGTTTGTGTGTTTGTTTTATTATTATTTTTTTCTTCTGTAGACTCAGCTATTGACACGTATCCACAGAGTAACAGGGCACTGCCACGTGTCCTATTTTCTAACTGGAAGCTCCATTTCTGTATTTTCTTTAATCTTTTAACGGAACAGCTTGCGAATGAAAATTAATCCAAATGATCCCAAAATATTTTTAAAACTTTATAAATATCCCAAATTCACTAAAATAAGGTTTTCATAATTTTTAAAACATTTTTGAAACGTAACTCGTACCCACATTTAACAATTAACGATCCGCGCTGCACTTACAAGAAACTCAGAAAATTACGAAAATAGTTTTAAAATATCACAAATATCCCGAAGTTTACAAAAACATAAATTTCGTAATTTTAAAAAAAAATTTGAAATGCAGTTTATACCCACTTTTAACAATTAAACGAATCGACACGACGGTGAAATTAATCCCGAAAATTTCCAAAATGACTTTAAAATTCTCGAAATATTTCAAACTTAAATAAATATGAGTTTCATAATTTTTGAAGAATTCTAGAATTTAATATGGATTTTACAAATAAAAGCAATTAGAAAATCATTTAAGAATAAATAATTAATAAAATATTAATTTCTCAATTTTATAAAACCCTAAAAATAATTATTATAATTATAAAACCATAAAAACAATTTTAGAGACTCTTCAAATATTTATACAAATAAATTTTCATTAAATCCACTTTTAAAAGTGAAACAATTCAATACCATTCATTAATTAATCACGCGGACAACCCGTTACACCATAAATCACACATAGATAATAATCAGACAACACATAGCGGTCAAAATTAATACATATATTTTATTTATCTAATAGTTCCATAATTACATATTTAAATAATTCAAAAATACGTGAGTCGTTATATCCTTCCCCCCTTAAAAAGATTATGTCCTCAGAATCTGGTTTCGTTAAACAAGTGAGGATATTTGTCAAGCATATCTGACTCTAATTTCTAAGTAGACCCTTCTACTCGAGGGTTCCAACGTACTCACAATAGGTATGCACTCATTTCCAAGGTCTTGCCTTTGACGATCAAGAATTTGGATTGATCACTATATGCAGAATAACTTGGACAAGAGCCTTATTGGCTTCTGATCAATTACTTAATTCAAACTCAATACTTATCACTTTAATATTGACAGGCAACACATTATATGTACACACGTTTGTGACGGTAATATCAACTCATGAACAACTTTTATTTATATCTATCAATACCTCGAATGGTTCACTAATTTTAGGACTTGATATGTCCCTTCTATTTAGACTTATCCGGTCTTTTCAAGATGACACTTTTACTAACACTACCGGTCCTATTTCTATACTCATATTTTCGTTCGATACAATTTCGTCTTCTTCCTGTGTCTATTCCGAGCTGTTTTAACCAATAGCACTACGCTCTTGGTGTCCCGATTTAACTTAGAATTTGATAAATTTCTTTCTCCCACTTTATTTTAATAGAAATGGGAACCTACACTTGCGTTCACATGAAGCTTGGTAAAGTGGCATTCCAAAGCTGACATTACTGATAAATGATCATTCCAGTGCTTCCTTAAGACTCATCCTCTCAACATATCTTACAATTCCTGAACCCCTTTCATACTTTGACTCTTCGTTTAAGGATGATAGGTGGTGCTCGTTTTCAACTTGGTTTCCAAATATTTAAACATCTCTTACTCTGCTCCATATGTTAAGGCTGAAAAGTAATCTCATAGATTCACGTATTATCACCTTTAAGTATTTGAAGTTCAGATTCCACTCTTTTCAATTCGTTTATTAACTCCTCGGTGGTCTTAATTACATTCAATTCCATCTGTCGGTATAAGGCACCTGTTATCATACGGCTTTGTTTAGACTATTAATGGATTAATTCAGAATCTTTTGTTAACTTTAGTCAAAATTTCATTCTTGAAGATTCAACGCATAGTTGCTTTCCTTCTGATCTTTGGAGGATAATCCTTGGGCATTCCACGCAAACTTTCTTATTCTTTGAGTAGCTGAGGATGTTATCAATAAATACAGTTTGCTTATCTAAGCACTCCTTATACACCATGATTCCTTAATTTATTATAATCGTATGATACACTTGTTATTTCACAGAATATCATCCGAGCTTGCAATTCTCATAACTCATTTTAACCATAATCTCATAAGTTCATTTCTTTTCTTCAGCAATATCACTGATACATTTTATGATTCGCTTGTTGTAAAATCACTTCTTAGTCTGCCTTGTTCATTAGGCTTCCGGTACTTCGCCTTAATTCTTTGGCGTGTCCAACACTTCCCAATCTATTTTGAAATTCGTTTCTTATACATGGTTATCACTATTTTTTTCCCTTAAATTTCCATATATCTTGGCATTTCTTCAATAACTTAAATACTTAATGTTGTGAATTTTCCTATGGGATCTCATTTCTTAATTCTTCTACTTGTAGCATCCAAGTGCTGGAAGAAAATCTGGAGATATCGTGATCATTTTCTTAGGCGCATAAATTTCCTCTTTCTTACTGCTAACATCGTGATCCATTATCCTCTCTTGACATCTCGTCATACTATCCATTCTTGCTCCTTTTGGATTATAACCTTTAGCTTCCAGTTCCAACTTCCAAAATTCCATAGTTACTTCTTCTGGTACAAACTCTATATTCGTTCTCTCCTTTTTTTTGCCTATCGCTTGTCACTATTTTTGCTTTTCCTCTTGAATACATACTTTAACTCTTATGGTCCGTATCGATTTTACACCTTTCTCCATACATATCATGTTTCCCTAATCTTTCAAAATGGATATTATTTCTATTAGTCCCAATTTATGAGTAGGATACTTCTGCTCATAAGGTTTCGGTTGTCTGGATACACATACAATAATTTTATTGTGCTGCATCAACACCCATCCTATTCCCTTATGAGAAGTATCACTATCAACTACCAAACCTCCTTGATACTTTTAAATTGATAAAACAAGTGCTGAAACCATTCTTTTATTTAACTCCGTAAAACTTTCTTTACCCTTCTCTACTTCACATAAACTTCTTGCTTCTCCCGGTCAACTTCGTCCAAGATATGGCAACTTCGAAATCTTGCACAAATTTTCAATAGTAACCGGCTTATGATAACATTTCTTACTTTTGTTGGTGTTTCTGGTCTCTTTTCATTTATAGGAATTTTATCTTCTGCTGAATTTCTTTTAATCTTCTCTACATTGACTATTTATGCTAAGAACTATATTTCATACAACTTCTTCCTTCTCCAACTTCCCAGTCATCATTAAATGCTTTGCATGGTCCTCTGTTGACTTTAGGTATCACAACTATAGCTTACCCGGATATCCCTTAAAGGTTCTGTCCATACAGTTCAAATATTACTGGTATATTGGTTAATCCAATTGACGATACGAGAACAGTACTTAGTTCTGAAAATTATCTTTGATATATCCATATGTTTAATCTTCAGTTGGTGAAATACCAAGTCTTAAATCAATCTCATAAAAGTACTTTGCTTCTTTCGTTTGATCAAACAAATCATTGAGTCGAGGTAACATGTACTTGCTTTTGATAGTAAATTTGTTGAGCTGGTTTTAGTTGACGCATAATCTCATACTTCCATTTTCTTATTAACAAATAGTACTGGTACACTTCATGGGATACACTGGGTTTAATTGCTTCTTCTCCTAGCATTTCTTGCATCCGCTTTGCTAACTTCCTCGTTCTAACTGGTGCCATTTTAGATAAGGCCGTAGTCATTAGTTTCATCTCAAGCGCTAAGTAAATCGCGAGCTTCTTTTCTTTATCGGGAAGAATGTTAGATATATTTGATAATGTCATGGCTAATATGTTTTATGTTTAGCTTTCAGATCTTAATTGAACAGGATAAATCAGTACTTAACTGTTGATCAGTATAAGTACTGATCAACAGTTAAGTACTGATTTATCCTGTTCAATTAAGATCTGAAAGCTAAACATAAAACATATTAGCCATGACATTGTCAAATATATCTAACGATCTCCCCCAACTTGTAAATTAGCATAATATACAAGTTTAACAGATATTTGATGATGTCAAAAACATTAAGTACAAATGCATGAGAATTAGACTAGATAACTACAACTTACAGTCCTTAAAGCTTTACCAATATTCAACTTCTGATAATAACTTCAGTCTGTATAAATATCAGAATTTAAGCAGTTGTAGATCTTCGACTTAGCTTCATTATTTTCTGATCTCTCTGATGTCAGGAGTTGTTCTAAGATAGTTCTTCAACAAATATTTCTCAGCATATCTGAGTTCATCAATCATTCTCCTTTTGACATCTTTAAGCTCTGCAGTATCTTCACCAGTTTGAAAGATTGCAGCCCTGAGATCATTGATCTTTGCTTTTCTCAACTCCTGATCTAGTCTTATGACATAAGCTTTGTCAGACTCCAGATTGAATTCAAGTCCCTTAATACCAAGATATGTTCTGATCTGTGGAGTATTAGGCTTCATATCAACAATATCACCATTGTGATCTCTGTACTTTGGAAAATATGTGTTGTCAGACTTAACAGAATAAAGCCTTTTCTGTCTCTGAATCTGTTCTTTTAAGTAGTTTGCAGCAGTCCCTGTTATTCTGTCATCCACTTGAAGTAAGAAAAGTACATGCTCCAATTCTTCAAAATACTTCAATGGAATGGCATTTTATCTTATATGATAAACCTTACCATCTGTCATGAAATACAACATGATGTATTCTTTCAAGTAGGTATGGTAAACCATCTGTACAGATTCCAGTTGATTCAATCTCTCAGGAGTTGCTCCAATACCTGGTTCACTCAAGGAAGTTGGATCATTGGTAGTGTTGTGTACTCTTCTTTCATCAGCACTTCCCAATCCAGTTTTATCTCTTGCTTCCTTTCCAGTAACTACTCTTGCTTCAAAACCACTTGCAGTAGTCTTCAGAGATTGAGTCTGTTTTGCTTTAGTGAATCCTGGTAAGAGTGTCTTTGGTCTATCTTCTGATATCAAGTTAACTTGAGTTGTGTCAGAGGTTACTTGCTTCTTTTGAATATCAGAACTTACAATTTCTTGACTCTAAACAACTTGAGCCATGTCAGAGGTTGTTTTGAGAACTTTTCTTGAAGTTAGAGCAAGATCATCATTTTCATCAGTAATTTCTTCTTCCTCAGGAGGTACATAAACCTTGATAGATTCACCAACCTTTTCTTTACCCTTGGATCTTGGATCTATCTGTGGTTGTGATCTAGCCAATGTTGCTTCAGTATGTGTCCTTTCTTTGATCACAATGCCTTTGAGTTTTGGAAGTGGCTTTTTACCAGAAGCTTCAGATTTAGATGTGACTTTCTCTGATTTAAGTCTGGCTTCTTCTTCCTTTAAACTTTCCAAGTCCATTCCTGGATTTTCTTAAAGAAATAACCGTCTTGACATTTCCTCATCAAGATCTAAAAGTTCATCAGAACTTAACTTTTTACTAGCAGCAGAACTTATTCTTTTCCCAGTATCAGAACTTGTCCTGTGACTAGCTTGTCTTGATGTTAACCTTCTACCTTGACTATGACCGCTACCCATTCCAGAGTATCCTTGGTCATCATTTCCATCATCCTTTCCTTGTAGTGTCTTGTTAGTTTTGCATTTGGACTTAATTACCTTTTCCCCCTTTTTGGCATCAGCAGGTAGTAAAAAAGAGATAAGTAATTCCACTGAGGATTGGATTTCAGTTAGTTGTGATTGCTGAGAAGCTTGATTTTTCAGAATTTTATCAATCTGAGCTTGTTGATGATCTTGAGTCTTCTCAATATAAGCAATCCTGTCAATGGTAGGTTGGAAGAACTTTTTCCTATCAATTTTCCAAACTTGTTCCTGTTTGATAAAGTTCTCCTGAATCTTGTGTAGCTCTGCATGAGTAGTTGAATGAAGACCTTGTAAATGTTTAGTACTCTATGCAGTGACTCTAAGCTGGGTTTTAAAATCATCAGAATTTAACATTTCATCAGCTTTAGTCAAGTGCTCAGCAAGATGCTTGTCAGTTGGAACACATGAAACTGAGTTCCATTCCTTAGTCCACTCCTGACCTGCACGAGTTTCACTCCAAGGTACCGGTGCTTCCCCGGTAACAAACTTCTTAACCAGTTCAGACTTAGGAAGAGTCTGTTGAGGAGTATGTCCTGAAGGACCTGATTCATCAGCATCTACAGTTGGAGCAGCATCACCAGTATCTCCAGCATTTGCAGCATCAGAACTTAAAGAATCAGTATCTTCTGATAAGACAACAGTGTGAGTAGCAATGGAGGCTTCAGCATCCTCTAATTGCTGATCTTGTTCTAAGTTCTGATCAACAACCATATCCTGATGCTCACCTAAATTCTGATCATCAGCATCTTGATGCAGAGAAGGTGTTGTTGATAACTCTGGAGTTTGAACAGCATCAGTAACAGGTGTTGTGGAAGGATTTGGTGCTGTTGGAGCTTCTAAGAAAAATACTTCAGACACAACCAAGTGTTGAACATCAATATCAACACTTGTGCCTGGATCAACAAGAGACACATATGGTGAGTTAGCCTTGTCAGATACAGCTTCCTGAGATGGAGTTGATGGAGAAGAAGTGACTGGAGCAAATTTCTGGTCTTGTGAGATCAGAGATTCCTGATCCCCTTAGCTGCTTCCTCTTCATCATCTGAAACTGGCCTTTTTGCCCTCTGTTTCTTGTACTTCTTTGTTGATTTGGATTCCTTGGGAGTTTCAGGAACTGTCATTCATCTAAGCCTCTTGAGAAGCCTAGAACCCCCAATTTCAGAATCCTTCTGAGAAATCTCTTTCTCAGCTTCAGAAATAACAGGTTCTCTAGAAGAAACCTGTTCCTCAGAATCAGATTCATCTCTCAATACAATCCTCCTTCTCTTTTGAGATGTTTGAGGAACATTCTTTGTCCTCTTTGGCTTGGAAGATGAAGGCTTCACAGTAGGTGCTGAAGATGAAGGTTGAGCAGTCTGTGAAGTGGAGAGATAGGATTTGAGATATGTTCTGAGGGTAGGTTGAGTAGAATGAATGGTAGGTGCTGAGGATGATGGTTGTTGGGTGTTTGTGGTTGGTTGGACATCAGAGTAAACAGATCTATAAGTATCAGGATCAGCATTTACTAGGATCTGTTTTACAGACTGAGGAATCTGTAATGGGTTAACCACTGTTTTCTTAGTATCAGCATTTACCAGATCATTAAAGTATCGTTTTGCAACTCTAAAAGGTGGGGTTGAGGAACTGACTAATTGAGGTTCATCCGTACAATAAGTGTAAATAAGTTGACAGAATCTAGCAAAATAAACAACATCTCTATCCTCTGTCATCCTATCCCCAATAAAACCAATTATTCCAGTTGCAAAATCAAAATGAGTTTGATGAATAATAGCATACCCTATGTGCTGACTCAGAATTGGGATAGCATCAAAATTCGAACATTTGTTCCCAAAAGCTTTGGTGATGTAATCAAAGAAGAAACTCCATTCTCTTCTAATATTAGCCCGTTTCAACTGTCCAAGTTTCGTCAGACTCTTTTCATATCCCAATTCAGCCATTAACTCCCGAAGTGCTGAGTCCTCTGGAATTGAGAAAGTACAATCTTCTGGAAGATGTAAAGCCCTGCGTACTGTACCAGGAGTGACTACAAAGGATGAATCACCCACTTGGAAGATAATACTTGGAGTTCCACGTTTACCACCATCATCAAAAAGTCCAGTCCTCCAAAACCTCAGAACTTGTTGGCTTTAAAAGAATTCAGGCTGTGTTAATGCATACCCAACCTCACTATGTGCAAGAAGATCTTGCACAAAGTGCAATTCAGATGGAGCTTCAGTGTGATCAAGAACTGTAGCATAGTTGTTGGGGACAAACTTAGCTCCATCAATGATTAAGTCCTTTGGTGCCATATGAAAAAATTGAGATTCAAGTATGCCTGTTAGGTGTTTGATATAATGTCTGTATGAAAAAACAAAGTGAGAAATAAAGAGAAAGAGAGTAAAAGTAAGGAGAGAGATAAAATATGAAGAAAATAAAAGATTAAAGAAATCTTCTCTCTGTTGTACTTATACTCTGAACAAAAATGTTACCGTTGGACACCTGTCAGACATGCAGTAATAACGGACAGTTACTAGGCTCGAGAAAACAGGAATCATTACTTACCCATTTGCCTAGTTTCAAGGAAAAACCGTTCCATTTATCAAGAGAAACAGTTTTAATTCAAAATTTAAACCGTTATCACTGATTGAATTATTTTTCACTGCATCATTAATATTCTGAAAATAAATCACAGGAAAATGACCAAGATAAATTAGATAAGTAAGTGCTGAAAACGAATCAGAACTTAATATAAAACAAAATTTATATGGTCATCAGAATATCAATCAGGATTTATCAACACAAGATAAAATAACTCAGAGACAAAATCTTGAAGTAAAAATAACTTTCATTAATATATCAAGACAATACATTCATGAAATGGAAATTACATCAATTCTTATACAAGATTTTCCCTAAGCTTCTAAACCTAACATCAACAGCCTTAGTCCTAGCTAAGAAGCCTGACAAAGCTGATGATGAAGAAAAACAGGAAGAAGACGAAATTAAGTCATCTTCTTCTTCCTACTCTCGACAAACAGAATGGCGAGTCGGATGATTCGCTCTTGATGGCGGAGACGATGAAGCTGTGTGCTCTTATGGTGAAAGGAATCACAAAGATTGCATACAGGAAGTTCAGGAAGGGAAAGAAGTTTTCCAGGAAAGGCATAAGTTCTGATAAGAAGAATTTCAGAAGATCTAAAGGCAAAGGAGGAAAGTCTGACAGAGGAGATTACACTAATGTTAAATGCTATAACTGTGGTGAGAAAGGCCACATATCTCCTGATTGCAAGAAGGTAAAGGGTGACAAAGGCAAGGCTCTTGTCACAAAGCAGAAAAGCTGGACAGACACCTCAGACTCTGAAAGTGAGGAAAACTATGCATTGATGGCAAATGCTGATAAAGAAAGTGCTGAGAGCAGTTCTGAAGCTGCTGAAACAAAGGTACCTCAGACTACTTATGCTTTTCATACTAATGATATTAATGAGTTGAGAAGATATCTTAAAACCATGTTTGTTAGTTATAGAGATCAAACTTTAACATGTAAAAGATTAACTTCTGAAAATCTTGCATTTAAGAAAAGAAATGATTTCTTAGAAAAAGAGTTAGTCATGTTCCATCAAACTCAGAAGGATAGAGATGATGCTGTTTATGTTAGGGATGAA
The DNA here is from genome assembly GCF_009905375.1 of Apium graveolens. Lineage (NCBI taxonomy): Eukaryota > Viridiplantae > Streptophyta > Magnoliopsida > Apiales > Apiaceae > Apium > Apium graveolens. The sequence continues at coordinate 103,086,826 of NC_133654.1, forward strand.
GTGCTAAAAATGAATGAATCTCTAAAAACTGAGTTAGAAAAGGAAAGAGAGATTATCAGGATTTGGACTAACTCTGGCAAAACAACTCAAAATTTTCTAAGTAGTGGAAACTGGAAAGAGGGCTTAGGTTATGGAGAAGATAAGAATGATAAAGGAACTGAAGAAATTAAGCCTGTTGATAAGCAAAAGCCAAAGTTAAAACCTGTTAAGTTTGTAACTGTAAAGTCTGAAAATGAGAAATCAGAAGTTACAAAGGAATTAACTTCTGACAAACTAAAACAGGAAAAGACAGCTGAAGTGAACATAGGCTTAATGACAAAGAAGCAGCTTAAGCATAAGCTGAAAGATGTTAAGAATGCAAACAAGGTAAAATCACCTAGGAAAAATAGGAATGGAAAGGAAGGTGTGAATAAAAGCAATAATTATAAACCTGTTCCTGATGCTCCTAGGAAAACATGTCATAACTGTGGAAGTTCTAACCATCTGGCTTCTTTTTGCAGGAAGAATAAGAATATTAACTCCTTACCTTCAAAATCAGGAGGTAAGAGTCAGTCTGTTAGATACAAACCACAAAATCCTTGTTTTCATTGTGGTAGTTTATGGCATTCCATTTATACTTGTAAGGAATTTCATAGCTTGTACTATGATTATTATCAAATAAAACCTTCTTTGAAGAAAGTTTCCATTGTTCCTTCTAGTGTAAATTCTGATTCAAAGTCTGATAGTGTAAGTTCTGATAAGAAAAATGTTAACATAAACTCTGATGCTAAATCCGCTGCAAATGTTAACAAACTTAATAAGGCCAAAGGATCCAAGCAAGTCTGGGTCCTTAAAACTAATAATTAGTGGTCTTTGTGATTGCAGGGCAACAGGAAAAATATTCTAGTTCTGGACAGTGGATGTTCAGGACATATGACTGGAAATAAGGCCCTGCTATCAGACTTTATGGAGAAAGCTGGCCCAAGTGTTTCTTATGGAGATGGCAACATTGGAAAAACATTGGGATATGGCCATATCAATCTTGGAAATGTCATAATTAAAGAAGTAGCTCTGGTCTCAGGATTTAAACACAACCTACTGAGTATAAGTCAAATCTGTGACAGAGGTTATCATGTTGATTTCTTTGAAGAACACTGTGAAATTGTGAGTAAATCTAAAGGCAAAGTTGTTCTGAAAGGATACAGGCGTGGTAACATTTATGAAGCTAAGCTTTCAACAAGTACTGATGGTTCTGCAATCTGTCTGATGAGTAGAGCATCAATTGAAGAAAGCTGAAATTGGCATAAGAAACTCTCTCATTTAAATTTCAACAATATAAATGAACTGGTCAAGAAAAATCTTGTGAGAGGACTGCCAAAGTCAGTATTTGCTCCTGATGGTCTTTGTGATTCCTGTCAGAAGGCCAAACAAAGAAAATCTTCATTCAAGAGCAAGACTGAATCATCAATTATTGAGCCTTATCATCTACTACATGTTGATCTATTTGGTCAAGTAAATGTCATGTCTCTTGCAAAGAAGAAGTATGCATTGGTCATAGTGGATGAGTTCACCAGATACACATGGGTGTATTTCTTGCACACAAAAAGTGAAACTGCATCTATCTTGATTGATCATGTCAAATAGCTGGATAAAATGGTCAAAGATTCTGTGAAAATTTTAAGGAGTGACAATGACACTGAGTTCAAGAATTTGATAATGGAAGAGTTCTGCAAAAACCATGGAATAAAGCAGGAATTTTCTGCTCCTGGAACTCCACAGCAGAATGGAGTTATTGAAAGAAAGAATAGGACTCTCATTGAAGCTGCACATACAATGCTTGAAGAAGCGAAGCTTTCAACCTATTTCTAGGCTGAAGCTATGCAGACTACTTGTTTTACTCAAAATGCAACACTCATTAACAAGCATGGAAAAATACCATATGAGATGGTGAAGAAAAAGAAGCCAAATCTGAAATATTTTCATGTATTTGGATGCAAGTGTTTTTTTCTCAAGACTCATCCTGAACAGCTATCAAAGTTTGATCTAAAAGCTGATGAAGGAATCTTTGTTGGATATCCACTTTCCACAAAAGCCTTTAGAGTCTATAATTTGAGAACAAAAGTGGTCATGGGATCTATCAATATCTCTTTTGATGACAAGAAGATTACTGGTCTTGAAGATTTCATTGATCATGATCAGCTGAGATTTGAAAATGAAGACTCAAATTCTGATACTGAAAATCCTGACAGTCTAAGTCCTGATACTGTAAACTCTGATTGATTAAACTCTGATTTTATTGAAACTGTGGTAACTACGTCAAAGGAAGATGCACCTATGCAGGGGGATCATACTCAAGATCCTACCTCATCTCAAGAAACATCAGAACATGCATCTGGCTCTTCAAGTTCTGATTCGTCAAGTTCTGATAAGCCAAGTTCTGATAGTGCTGAAAATCTAAATACTGAAGAATCCAACTCAGAGAGCATAGTTTCAGGGGGAGCATCAGAAAATGAAAATGAAGATAGCATGGATCATGGGGGAGCATCCAGTTCTAGAGACAACCTTCCATCTGCAAGGAAGTGGACAAAATCACATACACCTGATTTGATAATTGGAAATCCTGATGCAGGTGTCAGAACTAGAACAGGTACTTCAAATGAATGTCTCTACAATTCTTTTCTCTCCCAGACTGAGCCAAAGAAAGTTGAAGAAGCTCTTCAAGATGCTGATTGGGTGCAAGCAATGCAGGAAGAGTTAAATGAATTTGAAAGAAACAAAGTCTGGACCCTAGTGCCAAGACCAAAGAATAGATCTGTTGTTGGTACAAAATGGGTATTCAGAAACAAAACTGACAGTGATGGCATAATTACAAGGAATAAGGCAAGACTGGTTGCAAAAGGATATTCTCAACAGGAAGGAATTGATTATGATGAAACATTTGCACCAGTTGCTAGGTTAGAAGCCATAAGGATATTTTTGGCTTATGCTGCTCACAAAAAGTTTACTGTCTTTCAAATGGATGTGAAAAGTGCTTTTCTCAATTGAGAATTGGAGGATGAGGTATATGTTGAACAACCTCCAGGCTTTGTAGATACCAAACATCCAGATTATGTCTACAGGCTTGATAAAGCACTTTATGGACTTAAGCAAGCTCCTAGAGCATGGTATGAGACCTTAGCTCAGTTTCTTCTGGAAAGTGGATTCAACAGAGGAACAATAGACAAAACACTTTTCTATCTCAACCATGGAAAGGACCTACTTCTTGTCCAGATTTATGTTGATGATATCATCTTTGGATCTACAAATGACAGACTTTGCAAGAAGTTTGCCAAACTGATGTAGTCAAGATATCAGATGAGTATGATGGGGGAACTTAGCTACTTTCTGGGCCTTCAAGTCAAGCAGAATGAAGAAGGCACTTTTATTTGTCAATCTAAGTACACCAGAAACTTGCTGAAGAAATTTGGAATGCAAGATTGTTCAAGTGCATCCACTCCCATGGCCACTGCAACAAAACTGGATAAGTATACTGGTAAATCAGTAGATATTACTGACTACAGAGGTATGATTGACTCTCTACTCTATCTAACTGCTAGTAGACCTGATATCATGTATGCTACCTGTCTTTGTGCAAGATTTCAAGCAGATCCAAGAGAACCTCACTTAACAGCTGTGAAAAGAATCTTTAAATATCTTAAAGGAATAGCTGATCTGGGATTGTGGTATCCTAGAGAATCAGACTTTAAACTAATAGGTTACTCAGATGCAGATTTTGCAGGCTGCAAAATTGACAGGAAAAGCACAAGTGGAAGCTGCCAATTTCTTGGAGGCAGATTGGTTTCTTGGTTCAGCAAGAAACAAAAGTCAATTTCCACATCAACTACAGAAGCAGAGTATATTGCTGCAGGAAGCTGTTGTGCACAGATTCTTTGGATGAAGAATCAGTTACTGGATTATGGGTTAACATATTTTAAAATCCCTATTTACTGTGATAATCAAAGTGCTATTGCTATGACAGGTAATCCAGTTCAACACTCTATGACAAAACACATCAGCATCAGGTACCACTTCATCAGGGAACATGTGGATGAAGGTATAGTGGAATTGCATTTTGTTCCCACAGATCAACAACTAGCAGATATCTTCACAAAACCACTGTGTGAAGCTACTTTTACAAGATTGGTAAATGAACTTGGAATGGTTTCAGGTTCTTTCTCTAAATCTGCTTAGTCTTGTTCTGTGTTATCAGACTTTATGCTCAGTATTTACAGAATTAATCTCATTGTGTATTCTGTGCTTAATTGATAAATGTTTTTAAGTACTGACTGTTGTCTGATATATATTTTTCAACTCTGATAAGTGATATGTCTGTTTAAGTAATTATTCAATCCTATGAGGATAACTGTGCTAGATACTGACCTAGTAGTCTTCAATAAACAAATGATTCCATGTAAGAAGTAATTATTTCAGTGGAAATCTTATGACACTAGCAAATTCTGATAATTGAGCTTAGTTGAGTTTACTTTGTATATCTTATTACTAAGTCACAAATTAGAATAATGCTACTCATCTGTTAAGTTCTGATACTAGTAAAACTGCTGAATGTACTAAGTGCTGATAAACCTCACTTATCAAAAAACAAGCAAAAAGATCAAAGAATAAAATCAGGTACTCCTTTGAGATCTAGAGTAAAAATGTGGAACGGACGACCCAAGTGCATTGCTGGTATTAAGTAAATATGCATTAGAAAAGCAAAATATTTTCTTGGTGACTTTTCACACTATATGATTACTGGAGAAATACTCTGATAATAGCATAAATTCTGATAAACAGTCGTGACTCACTTACACTGAGAAGCCACTGTAAAATAGAATTTCAAAAGATGCATAAAATTAGCACAAAATAGTTGAGGTGGACTCAAGCATGAACTCATTCATCAGTAGGTTTCAGGACAATAACAGCTCTTTAGGAAAATTTTAGTTATGCCTTATTTCTAAGATGTACTGAAGTGAATCAGACTTTACTCTTTGTCTGTTATTTAGCTAAATGCACACACTAATCACTCCATTTGAATGATGAAAATTTCTGTGGAGGTCTATGTTATTTTAGATAAACAGTCACTGTGTCACTTTGCACAAATTCTGAGGACAAGTTCTAGTTACACGTTCTGATGATTAAGTTCTGAAGTCTATAACTCAGAACTTGTATGAGGATTTACTAAGATGGGTATTCCTTTTTCGAGTTAAGAAATTATGTTCTGATGACTGTTAAGTTCTGGTATAGGTCTAAGTTCTGATTTCTCAGTCTAATCCTTTACTTGGCTTATCTGTGAATAAAATTTGGTAACAGTCTCAGTTCGAACTAGAATATGTTGAAGTGGAAGATTAATAGTCACTATGATTAGGATTAATGGTATTCGTACTTGAACAGTCCACTGTTTCTTGTTTCTTGTGCGTTTTAAACCATGATTCCTCTTTCCAATGAATGTTATTCTTTTTCAAAGTCTAGGGAGACGAGGTAGAATTAATTCTACCTGTCAGCATTCAATTTCTTTGCGTCTCCTGGCATTCTCTTGCCTATATAAGCAACCACTTCACATCAGCCTTCCCATCACACTTTTATCACAAACTCACTCTCGTTTTTCATTTATCATCACAAATGGCTGCATTTGGCTGGTTCTACAATTATGGTGATGAGACTGTGCATGTCTTTTTGAATGGAATTCCAACTCCATACCCTATCACCAACATTCCTCACAATCTCTGGATTCAATTTCCAGAGGTTATCAAACGTGATCTGGTGGCCGTTCGAAGAGAACTTCATCTTCATCGTCTCCGCCAGCAAGAGCGAATCATCCGACTCGCCATTCTGTTTGTCGAGAGTAGGAAGAAGAAGATGACTTAATCTCGTCTTCTTCCTGTTTTTCTTCATCATCAGCTTTGTCAGGCTTCTTAGCTAGGACTAAGGCTGTTGATGTTAGGTTTAGAAGCTTAGGGAAAATCTTGTATAAGTATTGATGTAATTTCCATTTCATGAATGTATTGTCTTGATATATTAATGAAAGTTGTTTTTACTTCAAGATTTTGTCTCTGAGTTATTTTATCTTGTGTTGATAAATCCTGATTGATATTCTGATGACCATATAAATTTTGTTTTATATTAAGTTCTGATTCATTTTCAGCACTTAATTATCTAATTTATCTTGGTCATTTTCATGTGATTTATTTTCAGAATATTAATGATGCAGTGAAAAATAATTCAATCAGTGATAACAGTTTAAATTTTGAATTAAAACTGTTTCTCTTGATAAATGGAACGGTTTTTCCTTGAAACTAGGCAAATGGGTAAGTAATGATTCCTGTTTTCTCGAGCCCAGTAACTGTCCGTTATTACTGCATGTCTGACAGGTGTCCAACGGTAACATTTTTGTTCAGAGTATAAGTACAACATAGAGAGGATTTCTTTAATCTTTTATTTCCTTCATATTTTTTTCTCTCTACTTACTCTCCTTCTTCTCACGTTGGTTTTTCACACAGACATTTTATCAAACATCTAACAGGCACTTTTGAATCTCAATTTTTCACATGGCACCTAAGGATTTAATCATTGATGAAGCTAAGTTTGTTCCAAACAACTATGCTGCAATTCTTGATCATGCTGAAGCTCCATCTGAATTGCATTTTGTGCAAGATCTTCTTGCACACAGTGAGATTGGGTACGCATTAACACAGCTTGAAGTCTTTTCGAGTCAACAAGTTCTGACATTTTGGCGGACTGGGCACTTTGATGATGGTGGTAAACATGGCACTTCCAGTATTGTTTTTGAAGTGGGTGATTCATCTTATGTAGTCACTCTTGGTACAATACGCAAAGCTCTACATCTCCCAGAAAATTGTACTTTTTCAACTCCAGAGGAATCAGCACTTCAGGAGTCAATGGCTGATTTGGGATTTGAAAAGAGTTTGGCAAAGCTTGGGCAGTTAAAAAGGGATAATATCAGAAGAGAATGGAGTTTCTTCTTTGACTGCATCACCAAAGCTTTTGGGAACAAATGTTCGAATTTTGATGCTATCCCAATTCTGAGTCAGCACATAGGGTATGCTATTATCCATCAAACTCATTTTGATTTTGCAACTGGAATAATTGGTTCTATTGGGGATAGGATGGCAGAGGATAGAAATGTTGTCTATTTTGCTAGATTCTGTCAACTTATATATACTTTTTGTACTGATGAACCTCAATTAGTCAGTTCCTCAACCCCACCTTTTAGAGTTGCAAAATGATACTTTAATGATCTGGTAAATGCTGATACAAAGAAAACAGTGGTTAGACCATTACAGATTCCTCAGTCTATAAAACAGATCCTAGTAAATGCTGATCCTGATACTTATAGATCTGTTTACTCTGATGTCCAACCAACCACAAACACCCAATAACCATCATCCTCAGCACCTAATTCTCATTCTACTCAACCTACCCTCAGAACATATCTCAAATCATATCTCTCCACTTCACAGACTGCTCAACCTTCATCTTCCAAGCCAAAGAGGACAAAGAATGTTCCTCAAACACCTCAAAAGAGAAGGAGGATTGCATTGAGAGATGAATCTGATTCTGAGGAACCGGTTTCTTCTAGAGAACCTGTTGTTTCTGAAGCTGAGAAAGAGATTTCTCAGAAGGATTCTGAAATTGGGGGTTCAAGGCTTCTCAAGAGGCTTAGACGAATGACAGTTCCTGAGACTCCCAAGGAATCCAAATCAACAAAGAAGTACAAGAAATAGAGGGCACAAAGGCCAGTTTCAGATGATGAAGAGGAAGCAGCTAAGGAAGGGGATCAGGAATCTCTGATCTCGCAAGACAAGGAATTTGCTCCAGTCACTTCTTCTCCATTAACTCCATCTCAGGAAGCTGTATCTGACAAGGCTAACTCACCATCTGTGTCTCTTGTTAATCCAGGCACAAGTGTTGATATTGATGTTCAACACTTGGTTGTGTCTGAAGTATTTCTCTTAAAAGCTCCAACAGTACCAAATCCTTCCACAACACCTGTTACTGATGTTGTTCAAACTCCAGAGTTATCAACAACACCTTCTCTGCATCAAGATGCTGATGATCAGAATTTAGGTGAGCATCAGGATATGGCTGTTGATCAGAACTTAGAACAAGATCAGCAATTAGAGGATGCTGAAGCCTCCATTGCTACTCACACTGTTGTCTTATCAGAAGATACTGATTCTTTAAGTTCTGATGCTGCACATGCTGGAGATACTGGTGATGCTGCTCCAACTGCTCATGTTGTAGATACTGATGCAGCAGGTCCTTCCGGACATACTCCTCAACAGACTCTTCCTAAGTCTGAATTGGTTAAGCAGTTTATTATCGGGGAAGCACCGGTATCTTGGAGTGAAACTCCTGCAGGTCAGGAGTGGACTAAGGAATGGAACTCAGTTTCATGTGTTCCAACTGAAAAACATCTTGCTGAGCACTTGACTAAAGCTGATGCAATGTTAAGTTCTGATGATTTTAAAACCCAGCTTAGGGTCACTGCATTGAGTACTAAACATCTACAAGGTCTTCATTCAACTACTCATGCAGAGCTACACAAGATTCAGGAGAACTTTATCAAACAAGAACAAGTTTGGAAAATTGATAAGAAAAAGTTCTTCCAACCTACCATTGACAGGATTGCTTACATTGAGAAGACTCAAGATCATCAACAAGCTCAGATTGATGAAATTCTGACAAATCAAGCTTCTCAGCAATCGCAACTTACTGAAATCCAATCCTCAGTGGAATTACTTATCTCTCTTTTACTACCTGCTGATGCCAAAAAGGGGGAGAAGGTAATTAAGTCCAAATGCAAAACTAACAAGACACTGCAAGGAAAGGATGCTGGAAATGATGACCAAGGATACTCTAGAATGGGTAGCGGTCATAGTCAAGGTAGAAGGTTTACATCAAGACAAGCTAGTCACAGGACAAGTTCTGATACTGGGAAAAGAATAAGTTCTGCTGCTGGTAAAAAGTTAAGTTCTGATGAACTTTTAGATCTTGATGAGGAAATGTCAAGACGGTTATTTCTTCAAGAAAATCCAGGAATGGACTTGGAAAGTTTAAAGGAAGAAGAAGCCAGACTTAAATCAGAGAAAGTCACATCCAAATCTGAAGCTTCTGGTAAAAAGTCACTTCCAAAACTCAAAGGCATTGTGATCAAAGAAAGGACACATACTGAAGCAACTTTAGCTAGATCACAACCGCAGATAGATCCAAGATCCAAGGGTAAAGAAAAGGTTGGTGAACCTATCAAGGTTTATGTACCTCCTGAGGAAGAAGAAATTACTGATGAAAAGGATGATCTTACTCTGACTTCAAGAAAAGTTCTTAAAACAACCTCTGACATGGCTCAAGTTGTTCAGAGTCAAGAAATTGTAAGTTCTGATATTCAAAAGAAGCAAGTAACCTCTGACACAGCTCAAGTTAACTTGATATCAGAAGATAGATCAAAGACACTCCTACCAGGATTCACTAAAGCAAAACAGACTCAATCTTTGAAGACTACTGCAAGTGGTTTTGAAGCAAGAGTAGTTACTGGAAAGGAAGCAAGAGATAAAACTGGATTGGGAAGTGCTGATGAAAGAAGAGTACACAACACTACCAATGATCCAACTTCCTTGAGTGAACCAGGTATTGGAGCAACTCCTGAGAGATTGAATCAACTGGAATCTGTACAGATGGTTTACCATACCTACTTGAAAGAATACATCATGTTGTATTTCATGACAGATGGTAGGGTTTATCATATAAGACAAAATGCCATTCCATTGAAGTATTTTGAAGAATTGGAGCATGTACTTTTCTTACTTCAAGTGGATGACAGAATAACAGGGACTGCTGCAAACTACTTAAAAGAACAGATTCAGAGACAGAAAAGGTTTTATTTTGTTAAGTCTGACAGCACATATGTTCCAAAGTACAGAGATCACAATGGTGATATTGTTGATATGAAGCCTAATACTGCACAGAATAGAACATATCTTGGTATTAAGGGACTTGAATTCAATCTGGAGTCTGACAAAGCTTATGTCATAAGACTAGATCAGGAGTTGAGAAAAGCAAAGATCAATGATCTCAGAGCTGCAATCTTTCAAATTGGTTAAGATACTGCAGAGCTTAAAGATGTCAAAAGGAGAATGATTTATGAACTCAGATATGCTGAGAAATGTTTATTGAAGAACTATCTTAGAACAACTCCTGACATTAGAGAGATCAGAAAATAATGAAGCCAAGTCGAAGATCTACAACTGCTTAAATTCTGATATTTATACAGACTGAAGTTGTTATCAGAAGTTGAATATTGGTAAAGCTTTAAGGACTGTAAGTTGTAGTTATCTAGTCTAATTCTTATACATTTGTACTTAATGTTTTTGACATCATCAAATATCTGTTAAACTTGTATATTATGCTAATTTACAAGTTGGGGAGATTGTTAGATATATTTGATAATGTCATGGCTAATATGTTTTATGTTTAGCTTTCAGATCTTACTTGAACAGGATAAATCAGTACTTAACTGTTGATCAGTACTTATACTGGAAGTCAGGACTTAAGGATATCAGTACTTATGTTATCAGGAGATAATCATCAGAAGATAGATATCAGAACTTAAGTGCTGAAGGACGATCAGATAAGGACAGTAGCTGATTAAAGGAAAGAAGATCAAGATAAACATAAGAAGAGATATGCATGAAGAAGGAATTCCGTGAAGAATGGAATACTTGGAAGAAAAGATATCTGATTGATATATTTTAGGAAGCAGAATTATATTCCATATCAATTAGCGATTATCTTGTAACTGTGTGGTATATAAACACAGACATAGGGTTTACACTATAAGTGTTATCATTATTCGAGAAGATTATTCATTGTAACCCTAGCAGCTCTCGTGATATTGTTCATCACTGAGAGGTAACAGTTCCATACGGTAACAGAGTTTATTGTTTCAATAAAGTTTGTTTTCTGTTATTTAAGTTCTTAAAGTTTGATTTGAGTGTACTATACACTGTATTCACCCCCTCTATAGTGTGTGTGTTACCTAACAAAGAAAATTTTGGTAATTTGTCTCGAAATATATCTTGAAACTATAAAATCTTCAAATTCTGTTTACTCCTGACTTTTATTTATCTCATATTCACCGTAATGCTCACATCTTGATTACCGTAATCATCATCAACAAATTATTTACCTTCTTTTATCTTCTGAACCTCATCACCTTCTCATTTGACATCCTCAGAATTTATCTTTTCATCAAGACGGTCTGCCTAGACATCACGCTTTAGTAGTCAATCCGTTCCTTAGATTAATATCAAATCCTCTTATCTTCCAGGATATCAATTTTACCGTTGGTACTCACTCGTTCAACACTTTCACATTCTTAACTTGTTAGTCCTTTGATCCTAATCTTATCAACAAAACCTTGAGAGATAAACAATTAAGTTTCTCTCACATCCTTTAATATTTTAACACATAAGGTATTCACCATAATCATCCATGTCATCATGTACGTATTTTGAATAACATATTTCACAAGAAAATCGCATATTCTTGCTCTTGAAATCGCATTCCTTATTGGAGTCGATTTCCTTGACTCTTAGTGGATTCTTCACTGGGGCTAGTGATTTGTAATCCTCGTCATGTGCCCGTGTTTCCTTTCCATGCATAAGAGGTAGATCGAACTTCGTCTGCTTGATTAAGGATACGTTGATTTCTGCTTGAGAATCTCTTGCAAAGAACGACAGTACAACGAAATGACTAGAAGGATTTAAAAGTCAACAAAAATAGAGTTAAAAAGAAAGAAGAAACAAAGATTTGAATATGAATGAGACAACCATATTGGTACTTAAGATGGCCAGTCTTTCATACCGTATGGCATACAGCACATGATTAGGTAGCGTCCCACCCGACTCTTCGTCATTCTGACAAAGTGTCTCACCATAACACTGTTTGTCCCAATCAGAAAGCAAAACTTGAGGGAAGCAAATAAATTTGAAAGGAATGGAATATTCTCCTTTTCGATATCATAGAAAAGAGTTCATTTGAGAAAAGAAGTTCATACATTTTTAGGAATTAAAAAGGAACGTACGCTGTAATATTGAAAACTAGAACGATACTATTGGTCATCATCCTCATTTCACTTATATTCATCTTCTGAGCTTGCTTGATCATTTCCCAATTATATCATATAACAACTTTAGAAGTATACTGAACTGCCTTCGCAACTAAGCACTATGGTAGATTCTTACTTATCAAGTCTCGCATCTGTAACGTCGCACCTACACGTATAATACTTTAACAATTCGATCATAATAGCGTTCTTATCAAATAACCTTAAGTTTCCTCTTTTTAATTTGGAATAACCATAAGTCATCCAACATAACGACCATTTTATTAATAATATTCTTCCTTTAGAAAAGTCTGGAAATTTTCCCAATCTTCTTCGGTCATGCTCAGGCTTCCGTTTAATCAATGAATTCTTCGAACTTTGATAATCCCAGTAATTGGATGACTAGTTACTCCGTACACGGGTTCTGTTGTTAATCCTATCAGACAATACTTGCACCCACTTCTTCATAATCACATGTTACCTCGTTCTCCGAGTTAACAATACTGAGTTTGAAACAACATCCTTCTAGATAATCCGGGTCTTTTAACAAACAAGAAACTCAAATAGTAACTTGACAACCAAGGTTTAAAACTTATTTTATTCAAAAAGACTTTTAGAAATTTTGTGAGGAATTTTTTTTTTGAAAACTTGTTTAAAAAGTTTGGAAAATCACAAATCTGGTTGTCCTTACTATATGAGTTGGTTGTTGTCCCTTCGACCTATAACAAGGTATTAAGTTAAAGAAACGATCACTTAAAGATCCATTTACTTCAATCTACCCTCTTTTCTTTATTGGGTCTATTTGTCTTCCTTAATCGACAAAAACTTCAGTTGTCGTTACATGCTATCCCATTCATAGCTTCACATCAAGACTTTCATACTGGTAGTACTCCCGTTATCAACTTTGCAATCGTTAAGTGGAATAGACTATCCAATAGTCAACAAGCCGGCTAATGTCACATCATCTTGTTAAAATATATAACACATAATCATAACATCATTATCTAGCTTCAAGAAATCTCCAGATCCATAATCTCTTCTAACTCTCTTTTCAATACTTATCTAATCCATTCCACAAGCTAGTCATGGGTAGCCCAATTACTAATGGCTTATTTTAATCTAGTAACAGTCATCCTCTGAAACACTTAAATCTCCTCTCTAAACTTCATCTCACCTTTATTTATAACTCAAGCGCTCACCATTTACTGCAGCTCTCGAATCCATCCTCGTAGGTACAATCGCTTCATAGGACAAGTTCTAGAATGGGGATATAAAACAGGATGTAGGGTAAACTAAAGAGATACGCTCACAGCCGAATGTCCAGTGAAACAAGAATAAACAGATAGAAATTCTTGAATAGGTGATCTCATATCAAGAGGTGGAAAAGTAGCGTAAAATAGCTTGAAGAACTGCAATCGTTATAACAGAAGGTAGCACCATTAATGCTGGTGGAGGAACAAGGTACAAATCCAATCTGAAAGAAGAGGACGATCCTCAAACGGAAAGCTCCAAACGATCAAATGACACCGGGAAATCAAGATCCGCCATTGTTGTTGTCTGGAAATCACGTCGCGAGCTAAGAATCCCGAATCGCAATACGAACTGTGCCGGAGACTTACTATGTAATCGCACTCATCCTCGCGACGTCTTATCTTTCTATTTCCTATTCCTAATCCTAACCCTCTACCCAATCCCGACAATCTAGGCTTGTTTTAGTGACTTATAACCTGTAGCTCTGATACCAACTTGTGGCACCCTCCAAACCCGGGTCAGAAGTTTGGGTCCACAACACAAACACAATATATCAACCTGTATAAGAAATATTATTTATAATGACCCTGCTTCACAAAACCACGGATAGCAACAGGTTAAAGTATGAAAACAAGCCACAACCTTAATTTATTACATCGTACCAATCCCAACTAATTTAACTTACAATTGATAATAACATCATTCTTACAATCTAACTATCTCTTTACCACATGAAACTTCTGCTAGCTCGATCCAGCTCAACTGGAACCCTAGCCCGCACTTTGGACTGAGGAACTTCACTATCATCCATATTCTTTTCAACTGTAAAATATATAAAAGAATCGCAAGGGTGAGCTAACTAGCTCAGCAAGTCATGATAACGATAACTGAAGTTAAACAATAATCAAATGAGAGGATTCAAAGGAATCAAGTTTCTTTTTAACTAATCATTAGAATTGGATATTCATTTTAAGTTTTAAAAACCAAGGTTAGGCTGCTGATCAGTCACGCACTAACCCCGAGCAAGCACACAACACTGCTCTAATTACTGGAACCAAGGCACATATTGGCCTAACTTGACCATTGGTATGGTCTGACCACGAATCTGGTCCACATATATAAAAACTATCCAATCCTAAAGCAGTTCAATGTGATAAATGATATAATTCAATAAAACAAGTTCATACTTAACGATAGTTAAACACTTGAATAAAAGCATAAGGAGGCTTATGGATATCTCAAGGGAATTTCAGGGTATGTATAAGAAATGGTTTTCAATTTGTACCAACATCCGGTATTAGGTCAGAAATAATTTTTCAAAGTATAGTTCTTTGATCTTATAAAGAATGGTTGCAGTATAAAAGTTTCTGTGTTTTCAAACAATTGTGTTTCAGTGTTTGGTGTTTGGTAGTTAAACATTTGGGAAATAGTATCATATTTGTCTAGTTTGGTGTCTGAGGATCAATAAAGGATGGTTTACAAAGAACAAGGCTTACAGCTCAAGATTAAGAAAGAATCGGGGTTCAAGGGTAAATAGTTTAAAGCACATGCATTATAAGACAGGAGTTATGTTTAATAATAATAACATGTTATGAAACAGTTCGAAACCATTGATACTATATCTTGAAGAAAAGTTCAGAAATACTTGCCTTATAATTCTGAGCCGACTTTGCTGCTCAGGCTCTAACGTCCAACCACTAGATCCCCTTTGGATTCGACTTCGACACTCAGGTCTTGCTGTTGAAACTTCACTAAGCTCATCAACTGAATACTAGGTCATCTCTAGTCCATCGTCCACTTTCAGGTTCCTGATTACAACCTACAAGGTCGAAATACCCTACATTAGACATCTAGGTATGCTTGACATATCCTCGATACTAATTCTTTCCCAAAAATATTTAAATCCGACTCGTAACACATACAGTATTGCAATACAGGCAACAATTAAGGTTCACAGTCTCGAAAATCGATTCGGTGTTTATTTTAAAAAAAAGTACGTACACTTGTTATCGTATGAAATTAGGGTTATTGGTTTTAGCAAAACATTCCATTACAATGTACAATTCAGGTTTTGTATAAAACTTACGTTTATGTATATACTTATACTCGCTCGACGTCCCGATAATCCCCGGGTACATTCCCATATTTTCGTAGTTCGATTTTCCCAAAAATCGGGCAGCGTTCCCTTAGTTTATCGCACTACCCATCGAAACATCATCGACGTCAACAACAACAAATCACAACTCAGTCACCACAACCAATATTCATAAATTCCCAAGCACCAATTTAATACTATTATTAATTATCATTCGCACTTTTCATTTAATTCACATTTTATTTTCATTTACTAATTTAGGACTCAGAATATGATCATCACATTCCACCGTCGGCTCGCCGAGGCTCATCGCCGACGACGGAGAAAATTCGCGGGTACCCGAAATATTCGATTGTCCGACACGAAATTCACCGATTAAATTTCCGAATAATCCAAAAATAATACTTCAAAAATCACGAAATTTCATTCGAAATGTTCACCATAATAAAGCAATTATTCGAAATACAAAAGAAATGGAAGGATTGAATTATTCAGGAGATTCGATAACCAATAACCGAACAATCAAAAATGTATACACAAATATATATACATGCCCAATTAAGAAACTGAGAGGAACAGCCACTGCACCGAAGATGTGGCCGCGATTCCCATCAGAAAACACACAGCAAACACCCACACATACTCACACACCCAAAACGCACACACACACGACTATAACACACACACACATACTCGACTGTGACCATGAAGCGGGCCGGAAAACGGAAAAAGGCGGCCGAAAAACCGAGCACTGGCGACGATTACTCACCGGAATCACAGGCGGCGGCCAAGAATCTAGATAACCAGGGAATTACGAGATGTGAACACAGAGGAGAGACCGAATGGATGGTATGACTGGGAGAAAAGGAATTGACAGAGAGAGGGTAGTGTAGAGAGATTGATGAAAATGGAGAATGAAAAAAAATAAAACGAGAAAGAGACTGTGAATTCGTGTGCTGTGTTTGTGTGTTTGTTTTATTATTATTTTTTTCTTCTGTAGACTCAGCAATTGACACGTATCCACAGGGTAACAGGGCACTGCCACGTGTCCTATTTTCTAGTTGGAAGCTCCATTTCTGTATTTTCTTTAATCTTTTAACGGAACAGCTTGCGAATGAAAATTAATCCAAATGATCCCAAAATATTTTTAAAACTTTATAAATATCCCAAATTCACTAAAATAAGGTTTTCATAATTTTTAAAATATTTTTGAAACGTAACTCGTACCCACATTTAACAATTAACGATCCGCGCTCCACTTACAAGAAACTCAGAAAATTACGAAAATAGTTTTAAAATATCACAAATATCCCGAAGTTTACAAAAACATAAATTTCGTAATTTTAAAATAATTTTTGAAATGCAGTTTATACCCGCTTTTAACAATTAAACTAATCGACACGACGGTGAAAATAATCCCGAAAATTTCCAAAATGATTTTAAAATTCTCGAAGTATTTCAAACTTAAATAAATATGAGTTTCATAATTTTTGAAGAATTCTAGAATTTAATATGGATTTTACAAATAAAAGCAATTAGAAAATCATTTAAGAATAAATAATTAATAAAATATTAATTTCTCAATTTTATAAAATCCTAAAAATAATTATTATAATTATAAAACCATAAAAACAAGTTTAGAGACTCTTCAAATATTTATACAAATAAATTTGCATTAAATCTACTTTTAAAAGTGAAACAATTCAATACCATTCCTTAATTAATCACGCGGACAACCTGGTACACCATAAATCACACATAGATAATAATCGGACAACACATAGCGGTCAAAATCAATACACATATTTTATTTATCTAATAGTTCCATAATTACATATTTAAATAATTCAAAAATACGCGAGTCGTTATAGTTATCATCTTTTAGGTCTCATTATTATGATCTCATCACAATCCATAAAAAGCTTTACTCTAAAATGTGGTATATCTTATTTAAACATTTAAATAGATAGAGCCCGCAATAAAAACAAAACAAGTCTTTTATTAGTATCAATGAAATCAAAACAGATTACATAAAAGTTATTCCTAAATCCTCATACATGATTGGACTTAGGACATATCTCTTTCAAAGATTAGGTTCATGGTTTATAAGTGGGAGTTTAGGTGGAAGGGATAGTGTAAGGTTTGTGTTTTTCCAGAATGTTGTACTAGTTTGTAGGAGAGTTTTGAATGGGCATTCGTTGGGCATTTGGAGGCCCAGGTCACCAGAAGTTAGTATTTGACCTATAGTTGATCCCAGAAGCTTTAAATGTAAGAAACCAACCCATTTAGTTAGGTGCACAAGTCAAATCATGACTTCTGGTCAGAACAAAGACAGTTTGAGTGAGGAGCACTTTTAAGCTTAGAAAGTGGTGTCATTGGTAGGCCCTCATTAGGAATTGCTTAGCATTGATACTAGGGAGTTTGTGGGAGGTTTTGCAAGACATAGTTCTAGGTTTTAGAGTTAAAACCAAGGGTATTAAGTGAGTTCAAAACAGGGCAGTTTGAGTGTCACTAGGACAAGGGAGAGCTATCTTTGAGAGTAGGCCCAAGGAGGCCTAGGTTGAGCCTTGGTGTCATTCCAAGTGCACAAGTTAGATTTAGGACCTGAGATTCCACTGTAAAATTTGAGTATTAAACATTGAGTGGAAAGGGGTTCTTTCTAACTTAGTACCATTCGGTGTCACCTAAAAGTTTTACTTAGGAGAACATTGTCCTTGCACTTAGATTTCTCATCCTTAGAGGTGAGGCCTGAGTTGGCCATTAAGTCTAATTGTTAGTAAGAGGTCAGTAGAAGATTAGGCCATATGTGTGGCTAAGTGAAATGGAGTTTGGCTAGGAAGGGTACTTTAAGTTTGGAGATCTAGTTGGGTTGCACTAGACTAGGTAGCACTTCGAGTCAATCGTGTTGGTTGAGTAGCGCACCATTATATCCAAGGTGTATATTATGTGATTAAATGTGTTATGTGATCCTAAATGATTATTTGAGCATAATAAGTGATTAGTAAAAAGTCAAATGTGTAGCTAGTCCTAAGTGCCAATATGTTTTGAAATTTTTAACTAGGATGGAGTCTCTGTGAGAGTGTATCTTGATGAGGCCTTATATTTTGTGTAGGTTCAGGAGAAGGTAGTAAACTTGCCGTCAAAGTCGAGTAGTTCTCCGGGAGGCTTCCACGATCAAGACGAGAGTTAGTCCAGCCTTCTTAACGCAAGTGTACTGCACCTTTCTTGATCTATATATAGCAAGTGTTCCCGTACTTTCTTGATATATTGCAAGTGTCGTAAACCTTTCTTGAGATATTATGCAAGTGGTTTTCCCTCACTTATCGTTCTAGTAATGCTTTCCTTAAGATATAAGATATATTGCAAATGTACCAAACCACTTCTTTGAATTATGATAGTATGTTCGTATGTTAATCTTTTTAGCATTGTTGTCGCCTCAATATGTTGTTGTGAATATTCTGATTTTAAATTGAGATTTTGCTAATGCTATGTATACCCTCATAAAAATCACATCCCTATAAACTATAAAACCTCATATGCTTTGATGGTGTATTCTCTCTTGATTAACCGCTATTCTTTGTACTCTTACACCTCCGATTTACCGACTTTTTACATAAACCATTGCAATCATACTCAAATTTTGTCATTAGATATATCCCTTACATAACCCTCAAATTTGAAACCTCTATCTTGTGGAACAATGCTATGACTCTTTTTCAATACTTTCTTCCTTGGTTATCAACTCATTTCTGATTATCCTTGAAAACCTTAGTCACATCATTCTGATAAGAGTTTCTTAACTCAAAATTCTTGATTGATGATTTCATTCCCTTTGTATAGATCTTTGTAAAGGTCTCCTTGGCATCTGTTTTATAAAAGATAATTGCTCTTTAAATAAAAGAATGTTTTCTTGAGATTGATGAACTGGACTAAGACGCAAGTCCCTTTCACACTTATTATGTTAGGCTTAAAAAATGCCTAGGGATCCCAATAAATTGTTAAGAACCCAGCGAGGTTCGGGATTGCTTCGCGGCTGATCACCAGCTGCAATCCGTAGCGTCATAAAATGATTTTGAGCAATATTTTGGTTATAAATGTTTTGACTAGAGTAATGATGCCATACACCTCAATTTCCAGATATAAATTGCTATGTTGTTAAATTATGTTTTATGATATACCTTGTTGAGCGCTTTGCTCACTTCTTGCTTTTCAATTATGTCATTTCAGCTAGCAAGTATGGTTAGATTCAAGCAGACTGCTTGTACGTCTGCCGGTGGAGATGCTGAGGCTTATGTGAGAGCTCAGGTAGTATAATTGGCGTTTGTGAGAGGACCCGTAGCTTCAAATATATGTTGTAATAGTTGTAGTTGGGACTGTTCAAATCCTGAACCTTTGCGATTTTGTATTCTGTTGTCAACAGCCATTTGTAATAACTTTGTATTTATTCAGTTATATTTTGTTAGTGTATTTTGGGGCTGTGACAATGTCCCTACGAGAGCTGCTACAGGAAATGAGCCATTCATCCCAAAACCCAGAGAAGAATGGTCTGATCCAGATATTGAACAAGTTCATAAGGATAAGAAAACCATGAACATTTTGTTTAAAGATGTTGATGGTGAAATGTTTGACAATATCATAAATTGCAAAACTGCTAAAGAGGTCTGGGATACGATTCAAGTTATATGTGATGGAACTGAGCAAGTAAGGGAAAAGAAAATGCAACTCTTGATTCAGCAATATGAGCATTTTCATAGTGAAGAAAGCGAGTCACTCACTGACATTTTCAGTATATTTCAAAAGCTAATGAATGCTTTAAAGCTGCATGGAAGAGTCTATCAGATAAAGGACTCAAATCTCAAGTTCCTTAGATCTCTACCAAAGGAATGGAAGCCTATGACAGTCTCACTAAGAAACTCTCAAGATTACAAAGTATTTACCTTGGACAGACTATATGGAATTCTAAAGACCTATGAGCTTGAAATAGAGTAAGATGAGAAGCTAGAGAAAGGAAGGAAGAAGGGAGGATCCATGGCATTGGTTGCTGAGCAAGAGAGAGAGAAAGAGATAAATCTTGAAAGAGATAAATCTTGAAGCTGTGGAATCTGCACCAAACCCTAGAGTTTATTAAGGCAAAGGAAAAAGGCTAGTAGCTGAACATGAAGACTATCTTAGTCAAGATGATATGGATGACATAGATGATCATCTGGCTTTTCTATCCAGAAGGTTTGCCAAGCTCAAATTCAAGAAGAATTTTGGAGCATCCAAGCCAAACAGAAATATGGTTGACAAGTCAAAATTCAAATGTTTCAAGTGTGGATTGAGTGCAGGCATAGCAAGTTTGCAATTAATAGACAAATGATTAACACTACCACATTTCACATAGATTTTTCTAGGTGCATATTATTCAGGTGTGTAGTTATTATGCTTGTTAATTCCTACTTACCCATTCCTATTATTCTTCCTTTTTGATTCTGCTTTAACCTCCATTTTCTCCAACCTGTCATTCAATTGCTTGATTGACAGATGTCCTACATTTACTCTCTTGTTACCCTTGTTTTGACTTATTTCTCGTGTAACAAAGTTCTTAGAAACTGATCCATATTTCTCATTTAACTTAGCTAGCTTGGATTTGCTAATTAGTTTCCTATCACTTGACGAATGTGGTTCTTTGTCATTCGACGGATAGACCTTTTTGTCATTCGACGGATAATCTTCATTATCCAGTGTATCCACATCCGTTGAGAGTCCTTCTACTAAACTGGAATCTAGTTTCTCATTGCTCCTTTTCCAGGCTTCCTCATAGAAATACTACATACCTTGAACTTTGGTAATTTGAGCATGGACATCTCTAGATGATTTCCAAGCCATAATTACCTCATGTTCTCATTCAAGTTTCTTTCTTAAAATCTCCTCTTTCTTTAAAGATTCAGTCAGTTCTTACTTGGCAATGTTACACTCTAATTTCAGTTTATCAAACTCAATAAATTGAGTTTCTAACACATTATTTTTTCACTCAAAAACAAATTGTTCTCTTGAATCTTAGTATTTTTTTAGTGAGAGATTTGAGAGTAACACACAAATGATATAATTCTGTCGACATGTCATTTATAGCATCATTACACTCAGCTTTAGATAAATGTGCTAGATTGGTAGTGATTACCTCATTGCTTAAAGAACTGACTTCTGCTTTATCTGATTTGGCCATTAGTGCTAGATTCACATAGCTTGTATCCTCATCCTCATCTAATCCATCAGCAGCCCAATCATTTTCTTGAGTTAGAAAAGCCCTTTCCTTCTGTTTAAGCAACTCAAAGTATTTCTTTTTGTAATCGATAGGCTCAAACTTCCTTCTATCGGAATCAAGCTTTTTGCATTCACTTGCAAAATGAATCCATGTGAATATTATGCCTGCACATAATTTGAATGCACAATTTGCTAATATGCCATTTGCACAAAATCCTTATTATGCTGTATTTAGTATACCATAAATGCCATTTATCATGCCATTATGGAATAACATGTTTGCACCTAGTATGCCATATCATGTTAGCCAATCTGTGCATGATAATATTGCAATGATGAATGGTTTTAAAGGTTCTACTCAATTGACTAAGGATGAATCTCAGATACCTAAGTCAAATGAGGACAAGCCTAAGATCCCTAAGAAAAAGGCTAACAAGGAAGGATCCAAGGAAACTTGGGCATAAAAATCAACTTTATTTGATTTGGATGTGTGCAGGGAAACAGAAGGAATCTCTGTTATCTGGATAGTGGGTGCTCAAGGCACATGACTGGTGATTCCACCCTGCTCACTGAGTTCAAGGAAAAAGTTGGCCCATGTATTACTTTTGGAGATGAAAGCAAGGGTTATACTATGGGATATGGCTTGATTTCAAAGGACAATGTCATTATTCAGGAAGTTGCCCTAGTGGATAGACTCAAGCATAATTTGTTGAGTATCAACCAGCTTTATGATAAGGGCAACTCAGTAACATTCAATTCTGAAGCCTGTGTTGCAACAAGAAAAGCAACAAAGTGGTTCTCACTGGTGTGGGAAAAAGAAATGTGTATCTAGCTTACTTCAACTCATCAAATGCAGAATCTGTCACTTGTCTCTTTAGCAAGGCAAGTCAAGATGAAATTTGGCTATGACACAAGAAGCTGTCCTATCTTAACTTCAAGACTATGAATGAACTAGTCAGGAAAGATTTGGTAAGAGGCATTCCTGAAGTGGAATTCTCAAAGGATGTAATGCCCCCAAATCCGAGGTCAGAGGATTTGGTCGTCACGATAAAACCTCAATCCAAAATAACCTGTTTAATCAATAAATAAATGTCAGCAATTGAAATAAAGCATCTGTGACACCAAACTATACCAAGATCTTTTTAGGTTACAGTTCTAGAAACAAGATATCCAAATTCCTTAAATATTTTTTTTTCACTTTCTTTTAAAACATCTTTTTCAACAATTTCAGAACTCAAAACTAAACCCGCTAGTATAACTTCGAAAAGAAGTGTACTAGGACCAAATACACGTAATACAACTATAATATATATATATATATATACATAAAAAGCTTTACATAACAGAACTTACACTAGTTCTATAAACCCTGGACCAACCAGCTTCGTATTTGCATCCTTCTTAGCCTTTCTTGAATTACGCAACTAAACAGTGATTATAGACTGAATCATAAACTCATTCAAAACCCAACTCTTGAAATTAATACTCATTTTGATGTCATATCAAATTAGATATTAATATGAACTTTGATGCTAATAACATCCCATACTGAAGTCAACATCAATCATCTATATCAATACCACCTTTGATATTTAACAATAAACTAAATATCAACATCAACCAGAAACTAAATCAAAACTACATTTTCACCTTTTTATTCAAAATAGAAGCACGAGATAAATCATTTATGTATGATTACCAGCAACAGTATTATGCTGATAAAGAAAGAACAACAGATAATCAATGATATCTGAATAATAACTGAAGCTAATAGTAAGCTTATAAAACAGTAAGTGATAAGTTTTAGATTGGGAATCATAATATTCCGGCAGATGCCTTATCACATGCTGATCAACCACTGTGATAAAGCTGGATCATAATTCGTAGAATTCAGATCCCAAACACGAGTACTCACACAAAAGCTACATACCGGCTAAACCGATATGCACTTTAATAAAAAGGCACACTGTGGCCAAAGGACAAAATTGTGTTAACATATTTCAGTTAACACAAAGCCCTAATGCTGGACCGTCCGCCCAGGCCACTTACGCATCTTCCAGTCAAAATAAATTTCCATCATAAAGAAATCGAATCAATCGATATCCTATCATAATCTACTCCCCATTTCTCATGGTCCGGAGTAATCTCAACAACTGATGGCGAAATAACTAGAATGATTAGTTATTCGCTAAATATGTAATCAAAATCCATTGTATAGAGTAAATCTTGATAGAATAGTTATTCACTATCTATCTGAAAATGAATTATATTCTAGCTAGAAAATTGCTAGAATAGCACTATTTCAATAATCCAATGATTATATGCATGGAATGTCTCCCAAAATCTTTATAAAATACTCTAAATTTTTGAGTATATAAACATTTAGAAATCTAAGCAGTTTGATAAGTAAAACATTAAACTATTCTGGAATTAGAATAGTATAGAAATACTTGCATTTGGTTTTTAGCAGTTAAGCACACTAGCAATAACACTATTGACTCATTCTGATATCTAATGATATTGTTGTCTTCTATTTCAACAATTCACTGATATGCTGCTCCTGCGATCGCTAAAAGCCCGATATGTATTACTGTTCAACTTTACTCTGGATCCCAAAGTCTCGTCTTGATCGTCTTGAACAACTCGTATTTATAATTAAAAAGATACAGTCTTAATAATCTACACGATAATAACTCGACGAAGTGCGCGTCAAAACTTTATCGTCTACCCAAACGATAACCCGCAAATAAAGAAAAAAATCAAACACAAGACTCTTGGCCCATATACGCACATAGACATGTTTCAATGATATGTAAACTGATAATTTATTTATATAACAAACTTATTCATATCCAATAAATGGATAGGAAATCTACCGAAAATTCAGCAGCATTTCCTCTATTTATTGGACTATCCACATATTTCCATTCTCAATCAACAATCAAATATATAGTATAAATCAGCCTTGACTTGTTGTAAACACTTAAGAAAATCTTCCTTGACTTGCAATAAACACATAATTCACGTATCACATAATTCATATAATACATGACTCAATTCATCAAAACATTCGACTCGGTATGTTTAAAAACTGAAACTGAGTCAAAATACGACATTTCGATAAATACGCGACTTAGAACTGACTTGCAATTCAAGAGACCTTTCGAAAAAAAAGATTTTGGGTCTCAGAATTATTTTTAATGGAAGCATAATATTTTTCTGAGTCTAGACATGTTCGTTTCGTATTAAACGGATGAACGGTCTATTTTCTATGAATAAAATAAGAATAATTTAATTAATAATATTAATTGAGATCGCAAAAGCCCGCAAATGAATATCTGAAAAATACTCTGGTCCTTACAGGACCACATACAAATCCACCGCATGTTAAATCATGGCCAAACACATTTTAAATAATATTAACCATATTATTATTCATTTAACACGTAATAAAATAGCTGTAAAATATTACTTTTAAATATTTTTAAACCTCACCCTATGCCCGTGTGAACACGGTAATACCAAATAATATTTCAGACACAAATAAAATATTGAGGCGAGTAAAATATCCACTCGATCCCCAAGACTGAAAAATACGCTTAGTTTTACTGATATCGATAAAACAATCGGCTTTCAGATAAAATTTTTAAATTGTAAAAGTAATTTAATACTTTCACAATAATAACATGGATTGAGACCAACTACCAATTAGCACATTAACATTTAATGAAACGAACATGTCAAACAAGAATAAAATATCCATAATTTTATTCCTTCTAAATCAGAAAATAACATAAACATATTCAAGGAATAATAGTAATAATAGCTGAAAATCCGGGATATCACAAAGGATGGATTGTGTGATGCCTGTCAGATAGGAAAGCAGATCAAGGCATCATTCAAAAAGAAGTTTGATTCAACAATTGAAGAACCTTTACAACTACTGCACATGGATTTATTTGGACCAGTCAATGTGTTGCCCATCTCAAGGAAAATATACTGCCTGGTAATTGTGGATAATTTCTCAAAGTTCTCTTGGACATATTTTCTAAAATCCAAAGATGAAGCTAGTGAAATCATCATTAATCACATAAGGCAAGTCAACAGTCATCCTGATTTCAAAGTTAGAAGAATCAGGAGTGACACTAGAACCGAGTTCAAGAATTATGTGATGAGATTATTTTGTGAAGAAAATGGGATCATGCATGAGTTTTCAGCAACAAGAACCCCACAACAAAATGGATTGGTGGAAAGGAAGAACAAATCTCTTATTGAAGCTGCATGAATAATGCTAGAAGAATTAAAGTTACCAACATACTTTTGGGTAGAAGCTGTAAATACTGCGTGCTATACCCAGAATATATCTTTGGTTAATTAAGCAAAATGCATGATACCCTACCTACTGTTCAAAAATAAGAAGCCAACATTAAACTTTCTTAATGTCTTTGGCTGTAAATGTTATATCTTAAAAATCAAACTGAGCAGCATGGAAAGTTTGATGCCAAAGCAGATGAAGGCATTTTTGTTGGGTATGTAGCTGGAAAAGTATACAGAGTCTACAATCTCAGAACCAACATTGTTATGGAATCTATACATGTTGTGTTTGATGATAAGAAGATTGAAGGACTGCAAGATGGAGATTTCCATGAAAGCCTCAAATTTGACATTATTGATATGATTTGTGATGATAGTGATGATGAAAGTGATCAAGAAACAATATCTAAAGATAATGCAGAAAAATCTATAACAAATGAAGCACATAATTCAATATCCATCGAAAGACCAAATGCATCATCCGTTCTGAGACAATCTGTATCATCCGTCGAAAGGAAAAGATCAACATCCGTTGAGCCATCAATAGGAGTTGAAAGCCAATACAAATCACAATCAGAAAGAACCCCAACTTTAATTCAAAGATCCACAAACTCAGGGGGAGTTTCTTCTAATCAAAACTCTGTCACACATCAAGACAACTATGAGGCCTCTTCATCTAGAGCTAATCTACCACAACAGAGAAAATGGACTAGAGATCACCCCTATGAATTAATCATTGGTGATGCATCTTTAAGAGTGTAAACTAGGAAAGCAACTCAAGAAGAATGTCTATACAACAACTTTCTTTCTCAGGAAAAACCTAAGAAGGTAGAAGAAGCTCTGTTAGATCCTGATTGGGTTTTAGCTATGTACGAGGACCTAAACCAATTTGAAAGAAATAAAGTTTGGAAGCTGTTAGATAGTGAATCACACACAGAGGGGGGGGGGTGAATATGTTTTTGTGTTTTTCTGCTTTTCTTAAAGTGTTTATGGTGATGAACAAAGTAAATTAAAATCTTATAGTTAAATGTGTTAGTTGTGAATTTAGACAAATAAAATAGTGAATACAAATCTTTTAAAACTCATATAATTGTATATTAAATTTAAGAATGTTTTGCTACAAAATTTATAGGCTCTTTGTTAATAAAAGAGCTTAGCTTCTTTCTTGAGAGAATTCATGATTCATTTGATCTAAATTGTTACCTCTAACAAAGCATCCGGCGTTTACTTTATAGAGCAGTAAACACTGGTTATTACACAGCATGCATTAGCACATACTAAACCCTATTTTTGGATAATCAAATCTTTCTATTTCTGGCTTGGTGTATCTTTCCTAATCTTGCATGCCTGTGACTTTACTTTTCCAGTTAATCTTGGCCTTTGATCTTGTACTCTTCAAGCTGCTTTTGTAGACTTGTCAATCCAACTGATTAGATTATTTTTTGGTTGATAATCTTGGATATTGAACTGGTCTCCACTTTGTACTTTGAGTTTTACCTCGAGATCTCCAGTTTGGTATTTAGAGAACTCGACATCTCGATAAGTGTATTGGCTTATCGAGATCTCTAATCACTCTACAGTTGTTTTGAATTGTCAAGGTCTCTAAATTCTCTATAATATAACTTGTCTTGTCGAGATCTCTCATCTTCATGTCTTCACTTTGGCTTATCGATAACTATGAGTTCTCTAATGATAAGTTGGTTTATCGATAACTTTGAGTTCTCTAGTGATAAATAGACTTATCGATATTGTTAGGTCACACACACTGTAGAGGGGGTGAATACAGTATATAATATAATCAAATCGAACTTTAAAATCTTAAGTAACAGAAAACAAACTTTATTGAAACAATAAACTCTGCTACAGTATGGAACTGTTACCTCTCAGTGATGAACAAATATCACGAGAGCTGCTAGGGTTACAATGAATAATCTTCTCGAATATGATAACACTTATAGTGTAAACCCTATGTCTGTGTTTATATACTACACAGTTACAAGATAATCGCTAATTGATATGGAATATAATTCTGCTTCCTAAAATATATCAATCAGATATCTTTTCTTCCAAGTATTCCATTCTTCACGGAACTCCTTCTTCATGCATATCTCTTCTTATGTTTATCTTGATCTTCTTTCCTTTAATCAGCTACTGTCCTTATCTGATCGTCCTTCAGCACTTAAGTTCTGATATCTAACTTTTGATGATTATCTCCTGATAATATAAGTACTGATATCCTTCAGTCCTGACTTCCAGTATAAGTACTGATCAACGGTTAAGTACTGATTTGTCCTGTTAAGTAAGATCTGAAATCTAAACATAAATTATATTAGCCATGACATTATCAAATATATCTAACAATCTCCCCCAACTTGTAAATTAGCATAATATACAAGTTTAACAGATATTTGATGATGTCAAAAACATTAAGTACAAATGTATGAGAATTAGACTAGATAACTACAACTTACAGTCCTTAAAGCTTTACCAATATTCAACTTCTGATAACAACTTCAGTTTGTACAAATATCAGAATTTAAGCAGTTATAGATCTTCGACTTGGCTTCATCATCTGATCTCTCTGATGTCAGGAGTTATTCTGAGATAATTCTTCAACAAACATCTCTCAGCATATCTAAGTTCATCAATCATTCTCCTTTTGGCATCTTTAAGCTCTGCAGTATCTTCACCAATTTGAAAGATTGCAGCTCTGAGATCATTGATCTTTGCTTTTCTTATATCCTGATCCAGTCTGATCAAATAAGCTTTATCAGACTCAAGATTGAATTCAACAGCCCTGTACCCCAGAAAGGTAGTTATAATCTTAGCAGTGTTGGGCTTCATTTCAACTATATCACCATTGTGATCTCTGTACTTTGGAACGTATGTGCTGTCAGACTTAACAGAATAAAGCCTTTTCTGTCTCTGAATCTGTTCTTTCAAATAGTTTGCAGCACTTCCTGTAATTCTGTCATCCACTTAAAGTAAGAATAGTACATGCTCCAATTCTTCAAAATACTTCAATGGAATGGCATTTTGTCTTATATGATAAACCCTACCATCTGTCATGAAATACAACAAGATGTATTCTTTCAAGTAGGTATGGTAAACCATCTGTACAGATTCCAGTTGATTCAATCTCTTAGGAGTTGCTCCAATACCTGGTTCACTCAAGGAAGTTGGATCATTGGTAGTGTTATGTATTCTTCTTTCATCAGCACTTCTCAATCCAGTTTTATCTCTTGCTTCCTTTCCAGTAACTACTCTTGCTTCAAAACCACTTGTAGTAGTCTTCAAAGGTTGAGTCTGTTTTGCTTTAGTGAATCCTGGTAAGAGTGTCTTTGGTCTATCTTCTGATATCAAGTTAACTTGAGCTATGTCAGAGATTACTTGCTTCTTCTGAATATCAGAACTTACAATTTCTTGACTCTAAACAACTTGAGCCATGTCAGAGGTTGTTTTAAGAACTTTTCTTGAAGTCAGAGCAAGATTATCCTTTTCATCAGTAATTTCTTCATCCTCAGGAGGCACATAAACCTTGATAGGTTCACCAACCTTTTCCTTACCCTTGGATCTTGGATCTATCTGCGGTTGTGATCTAGCCAATGTTGCTTCAGTATGTATCCTTTCTTTGATCACAATGCCTTTGAGTTTTGGAAGTGGCTTTTTACCAGAAGCTTCAGATTTAGATGTGACTTTCTCTGATTTAAGCCTGGCTTCTTCTTCCATTAAACTTTCCAAGTCCATTCCTGGATTTCCCTGAAGAAATAACTGTCTTGACATTTCCTCATCAAGATCTAAAAGTTCATCAGAACTTATCCTTTTACCAGCAGCAGAACTTATTCTTTTCCCAGTATCAGAACTTGTCCTGTGACTTGTGATTTCAGCTTTTCTTGATGTAAATCTTCTACCTTGACTATGACCTCTACCCATTCCAGGGTTTCCTTGATCATCCTTTTCATCATCCTTCCTTGTCAGTGTCTTGTTAGTCTTGCATTTGGACTTAATTACTTTCTCCCCCTTTTTGGCATCAGCAGGTAGTAGAAGAGAGATAAGCAATTCCACTGAGGATTGGATTTCAGTCAGTTGTGATTGCTGAGAAGCTTGATTTTTCAGAATATCATCAATCTGAGCTTGTTGATGATCTTGAGTCTTCTCAATATTAGCAATCCTGTCAAAGGTAGGTTGGAAGAACTTTTTCTTATCAATCTTTTGAACTTGTTCCTGTTTGATAAATTCTTCCTGAATCTTGTGTAGCGCTACATGAGTAGTTGAGTGAAGACCTTGTAGATGTTTAGTACTCAATGCAGTGACTCTAAGCTGAGTTTTGAAACCATCAGAATTTAACATTTCATCAGCTTTAGTCAAGTGCTCAACAAGATGCTTTTCAGTTGGAACACATGAAACTGAGTTCCATTCCTTAGTCCACTCCTGTCCTGCAGGAGTTTCACTCCAAGGTACTGGTGCTTCTCTGGTAACAAACTTCTTAATAAGTTCAGACTTAAGAATAGTTTGTTGAGGAACATGTCCTGAAGGACCTGCTGCTTCAGCATCTGCATTTGTAGCAGTATCACCAGTATCTCCAACATTTGCAGCATCAGAACTTACAGAATCAGTATCTTCTGATAAAACAACAGTGTGAGTAGCAATGGAGGCTTCAACATCCTCTAGTTGCTGATCTGGTTCTAAGTTCTGATCAACAGCCAAATCCTGATGCTCACCTAAAGTCTGATCATCAGTATCATGATGCAGAGAAGGTGTTGTTGATAACTCTGGAGTTTGAACAACGTCAGTAACAGGTGTTGTTGAAGGATTAGTTGCTGTTGGAGCTTCTAAGAAAATTACTTCAGGCACAACCAAGTTTTGAACATCAATATCAGCACTTGTGCCTGGATCAACAGGAGACACAGATGGGGTGGTAGCCTTTTCAGAAACATCTTCCTTAGATGGAGTTGATGGAGAAGAAGTGACTGGAGCAAATTCCTTATCTTATGAGATCAGAGATTCCTGATCCCCTTCCTTAGCTGCTTCCTCTTCATCATCTGAAACTGGCCTGTGTGCCCTCTATTTCTTGTATCTCTTTGTTGATTTGGATTCCTTGGGAGTTTCAGGAACTGTCATTCTTCTAAGCCTCTTGAGAAGCCTAGCTCCCCCAATTCCAGAATCCCTCTGAGAAATCTCTTTCTCAGCTTCACCTAGAACAGGTTCTGAAGAAGGAACCTGTTCCTCAGTATCAGATTCATCTCTCAAGGCAATCCTCCTCTTTTGAGGTGTTTGAGGAACAGTCTTTGTCCTCTTTGGCTTGGAGGATGAAGGCTTCACAGTAGGTGCTGAGGATGAGGGTTGAACAGTCTGTGAAGTGGAGAGATAGGATTTGAGATATGTCCTGAGGGTAGGTTGAGAAGAATGAGTGGTAGGTGCTGAGGATGATGGTTTTTGGGTGTTTATTGTTGGTTGGACATCAGAGTAAACAGATCTATAAGTATCAGGATCAGCATTTACTAGGATCTGTTTTACAGACTGAGGAATCTGTAATGGTCTAACCACTGATTTCTTAGTGTCAGCATTTACCAGGTCATTAAAGTAGCATTTTGCAACTTTAAAAGGTGGGGTTGAGGAACTGACTAATTGAGGTTCATCAGTACAAAAAGTATAAATAAGTTGACAGAATCTAGCAAAATAGACAACATTCCTATCCTCTGTCATCCTATTCCCAATAAAACCAATTATACCAGTTGCAAAATCAAAATGAGTTTGATTGATAATAGCATACCCGATGTGCTGACTCAGAATTGGGATAGCATCAAAATTCGAACATTTGTTCCCAAAAGCTTTGGTGATGCAGTCGAAGAAGAAGCTCCATTCTCTTCTGATATGAGCCTGTTTCAACTGCCCAAGTTTTGCCAAACTCTTTTCATATTCCAAATTAGCCGTTAACTCCTGAAGAGCTGATTCCTCTAGAATTGAAAAAGTACACTCTTCTGGGAGATGTAGAGCCCTGTGTATTGTACTAGGAGTAACCGCATAAGATGAATCACCCACTTCGAAAACAATACTGGGAGTGCCATGTTTACCACCATCATCAAAGTGCCCAGTCCGCCAAAACGTCAGAACTTGTTGGCTCGAAAAGACTGAAGGCTGGGTTAATGCATAACCAATCTCACTGTGTGCAAGAAGATCTTGCACAAAATGCAATTCAGATGGAGCTTCAGCATGATCAAGAATTGCAGCATAGTTGTTTGGAACAAACTTAGCTCCATCAATGATTAAATACTTAGGTGCCATGTGAAAAATTGAGATAAAAAAGTGCCTGTTAGGTGTTTGATAAAATGTCTGTATGAAAAACCAACGTGAGAAGAAGAGAGAAAGTGAGAGTAAAAGCAAGTAGAGAGAAAAAAATATGAAGGAAATAAAAGATTTAAGGAATCCTCTCTCTGTCGTACTTATACTCTGAAAAAAATATTACCGTTGGACACCTGTCAGACATGCAGTAATAACGGATAGTTACTGGGCTCGAGAAAACAGTAATTATTACTTACCCACTCACCTGTTTTCAAGGAAAAACCGTTCCACTTACCCAGATATTCCATTAATTAAAGTGAAATAGTTTTAATTCAAAAGTGAAGCTGTTCCCACTTATTGAATTATTTTTCACTGCAACATTAATATTCTGAAAATAAATCAAGTGAAAATGACCAAGATAAATCATATGAGTAAGTACTGATAAAGGAAAGTCAGAACTTAAATTAAAACAGAATTTATATGGTCATCAGAATATCAATCAGGATTTATCAATGCATTACAAAATATCTTAGAGACAAAATCTTGAAACAAAAACAAATTTCATTAATATATCAAGTGAATACATTCATGAAATTGAGATTACATTAGAATTTATACAAGATTTCCCTAAGCTGCTAAACCTAACATCAATAGCCTTAGTCCTAGCTAAGAAGCCTGACAAAGCTGATGATGAAGAAAAACAGGAAGAAGACGAGATTAAATCATTTCTTCTTCCTACTCTCGACAAACAGAATGGCGAGTCGGATGATTCGCTCTTGCTGGCGGAGAGCTTCCATCCTTTCCTCCTCCAATCGCTCCAGATGGCGATGGTAGTCCATATAGAAGAACAGGAGGTGGGTCAGTACCTCCTGTGGGACAGAGTCCCATATCTCCTCAGGAATGGCCGTGACATGCCATTCCTGCTGCCAGTCGGCACAACTTAGCTCCATATTGAAGTTTTGGTAGTTCAAAAATATGTTGTATCTGACCATTGTGTTTTTGAAAGAAAAAGTATGAAGGTAAGTTTGTGAGAAAAAAATTGATGGGAAGGCTGATGTGAAGTGGCTGCTTATATAGGCAAGAGAATGCCAGGAGACGTAAAAGTATTTAATGCTGACAGGTAGAATTAATTCTACCTCGTCTCCCCAGACTTGGAAAAAGAATAACATTCATTGGAAGGAGAAAACATGGTTGAATGCGCACAAGAAACAAGTAAAAGTGGACTGTTCAAGTACGAATACCATTAACCCCAACCATAGTGACTATTAATCTTCCACTTCAACATATTCTAGTTTGAACCGAGTGTAATAACCCCAATTTTTGGAAAATTTTTGAAACCCTTATGAATAGTGTTTTGCTGAATGAGAAAACTTTTCTTGCCATACTATGTAGGGGTTCTGTTATTGATCTTCTGGGATATTATTAGTACTCTATGTGGTATATAATTGTATGTAAAGATCGTCGGAATCCAATTTCCGAACACTTGGATTTTTCCCGGAAATCCAATAGATACGGAGAGAATTGAGCATAAGGTAACAGGATAAAAGGATTTAAATTAAAGGATTATAATAGAGGATCATAAAAAGGAATATAATGTATTGAGAAAGGTTAAGGGAACCTAAGTAATAAGATCCCGGGTATGATCCTTCAAACGATAAACGAGAATGAAAGTTAAGCGAACCGTATAACAGATCAGCGGTCATTAGGCAAACGATTAGGAAGTTAATCAAGGGGATTAGTGGGGATGATGTCATCCAACCAATAGAAAGAGGACAAGGAGGGGAGGATGACATCATGAGGATGACATAGGCATGACATGGGAAGGAAGGAGGTGTGGTTGAATGAGAACCACACAAATTCAAGGGCAACAAGATAATTAACTAAATCAAACACAAAAACAAGCCAACCAAGCCAAGCAAAATCATTTTTCATCAAAATAAAAAAGAACTAAGGCTTGTTCTTGAAGAGCTCTCGGCTTTTTACTATTCAAAAGAGCAAGAAATTCAAAATCAAAGATCCAAGCTTCCTAAATTGGTGAGTTAATTCCCTAATCATCTTCATGCTTAGTTAGGGCTATATCATGAGTTTAAGCCATCAATTCCTTCTCCATCTTCTTCATTTAATCAAAGAAGAAGACTATGAATAGTGTTTTCAAGTTTTTAACTTGAAGTTTTTCTTGTTTTCCTTGAAGATCCAAGCATTCCTAAGACTTCTCAAAGCTTCTTAAGGCTTCCTAGCTCCTCCCACCACTTCAAGGAAGGTATACCATCTCCAAACCCTAGATTCCTATGTATTATAAGATGATTTTGATTAGTAGGATGATATTGTAGCTTGATGTTGTGATTTAGAGTTTGGGATTTGAAATGGTATTGAATTGGAATGGTAAATGTTGTTGTTTTGATTAAAAGAACTTAAGAATGGTTAAAGTTAAGCTTAGGCATAAGTATGAATGTTAAAATTGAATTGGTTGGGGTTGTTATGATGTGATAAGGATGGAGGTTGGTTGTATGTTGGATTTGAGGTTGAATTGGGTTGTTTTTGAATGGTTTAAAATTGGGAAATCGCGTAAACATAGCCGTCGTAACGTCCGATTTTCTTTAGACTGTTTTTTTGTATAACGTTAGGACCCGAGAACCCCCTGCTAGATTATGACCATTGCCATGTCTAGATAGCTCATGTTACGAGCTTCGTTTTGATATGTAGTTCGTTCGATTCCGATGCACGGTTTAGGAGAAACGACCGTTTCAAGTAACGGCGTTTCGCGAACGAAACTTTTCCCCTCGCCTTACTTTGAAACATAGGTTAAAGACCAAAAAGGGTTAATTAATGTATGAAACATTTATGGTAAGTGTGCTAGGCAGTTAGTAAGACACTCACGAAGGAATCGCCTTAAAACTCGTAAAGGTTAAATTATTAAAAATGGTGGAGCCGAGGGTACCCGGGTGACTTAAGCAAATCAGTAAGCGCAAAACAAGCGTTAGAGTCTAAGTTAGTTAAAGAATAGATTTACAAGTGACTTTGGTTTAATTCCAACTTACTTGTTGTTTATAGGTTACCAGACTCGTCCCGAGCCTTTTATCACCCCAAGTCGCTCAGGCAAGTTTTCTACCCGTTATAACTGTTATGGTGATGAATATATGTATTTGCATTATCTTGCGATAGATGCATGTTGGTTAATTAGCAAATGTTGTTATATATTGAAGCATGCTGCTATGGTATATATATATGCATGCCTATTTCGTATTCTTGCCATATATATCTGTTGGTTCAGTTAATAATACATATGCTAGAGGATAGCGGTAATTTGCATATACCCTCAGTATAGGGACCCAAAGGTGAAAATATTTTCTAAAACCGGGAGTCGAGGATCCCGAGTAGATTTTGTATATATGGATATAAATATATATATATATATACTTATATATATATATACATATGGTCATAGTTTTCAAAACTATTAATCGAATAAGGTTTATTCGATAACTTTAACTTTATTTTATTATTGAATATTATTTCGAATATTATTCGAAGGCGTATGACTCCTTTATATTAAATGAATATTATTTTGAATATTCATTCGAGGACTTATGACTCCTTTTATTTTATTATCTGAATATTATTTGAATATTCATTCGAGGGATTATGGCTCAGTTTATATTATTTAATGAATATTTTTGAATATTCATTTGAGGATCTATGACTCTGATTATTTGCTGAGATATATTCTTTATTTTATTAAAGAATAAGGTGTCAATAATCAAACTTATTTTCGATTATTCAAATACAGATAGTACTTTCATATAAGTATATCTTTGGTTATTTAATACTCATTTCAAGTATAAGTTTTAATACTTCTACTTCAATTATATTATAAAGATTATTCTATATGGGAATATTATTTAAATAATAATAATCAGTCATTTTCTAAATATTCTGGGGACTGATTTACTTCATTAAATCAGCTTTACTCCAAACACTCTATAAAGTGTTTTCGAGTCTTCAAAATGATTTTTAAAAGTTAGAGCGGATCCCAAAACTCATTTTTATATTTAAGATCTTCCTTTTTAAGGGGATTTAAATACTCGCTCAAAACCTGAGGGATCCGGCTCTGTGGTGTATTTTATATTCGCAACAAGGTTGCTGTCTTGATAAAAGAGTTTTTGATTACTTACCCAATATTCGGGAAGTAAAATTCTTGGAACAAGTTAATCCATTAACAGGCATCGCCTGGGAAATATCGGTGAGTTTTCCTTTCCAACTAGATACGACTTCTTGGTGGAGCCGTATCAACAAGTTCTACTTGGGGAAAGGGGGAACGAGCTTTATATTTCAGAGTCATGGATTTCATCTGAACTAGGAGTGGCGTAAGTGGCCGAGTAGCGCCGGCCCAGCCTTATTATATTGGCCCAAATGGCCTGGAAGTTCCGCTAAGGCGGTCCATTCCTTAGGAGTTCAGTGTTCGGTTGACAAGTAAATCCGACAGGTTCTCCTCTATATGTAGAAAATGGTGGGGTTGTACTACTACGACTGATCATCGTAAGTGGTCTTCCTGGCGCGACAAACTCCCGTAATGA
Organism: Apium graveolens; assembly: GCF_009905375.1. Classification (NCBI taxonomy): domain Eukaryota; kingdom Viridiplantae; phylum Streptophyta; class Magnoliopsida; order Apiales; family Apiaceae; genus Apium; species Apium graveolens. Next base: position 103,123,724 of record NC_133654.1, read on the forward strand.
GTTCATCATCCAATTGGATAATTTCTGCAACACTACCCAGAGCACTTCGATAGAAAGGCTACGGTTGGGCGATTGTTGAGTGTTGGCAGGGTCAAGTTTTCAAAATGATGTTTACATCAAATGAAGTATCTCGTAACTTCATTTTATTTTGATAATATTTTAAAGATTTAATCTATTCAAATCTTGTCTTATAGTCTCATCTATGTGATGAACTTTTGAAGCTAATTATAACTTGAACGGTGGTAGTTCAAGTAGTATTTGGGAAAGATATAAGTATATTGGGGTATCTTGTAACTTCATCTTTTAAACTTATATCTAATTAATAATTGTCTTATGAATGACAAAGATTTTCAGAAAAACGTTGAGACAAAGTTAGATATATGAGATCACCTTGCAACGATATTTTTTTTTATACAGTTATACACTGGGACTTTGTGTATATTATGCATGGAAGAGGACTTCCAATATTTTGAAAAGTATATATGTATATATATATATATATACTGAATATTTTGCGACTTCATCGCACTAAGATATCAACTTGGTTCTTTTCTTTTGACCAAGACTTTCATGAGTACTAAGAGAAGGCTAATATACTATTAATCATTATACATATTATTTTGGTGGGTTTGCTGCTCACCCTTGCTTTCTTCTTTCATCACACAACAACAGATAGAAAGGATGAACAGGACCAAGCTCCCGATTCGCAAGCGATTAGGAGACGTTCCGCAGTTTTCTAGAAGCATTGATGCCGCCGTAGCTGAGGTAGGAGCTACCAATAGGCTAGGCTTTCAACTTCTAATGTACCAGATTATGTATATTTATGAATTGTAATAATGGCAAAGAAATGTAAATTTATTCAGAAAACCTTTTAAGGTGTATTGGCAGATAATTGTGGAATAAAATGACTTGTGGTTATTTTTGGATGTTCATCTCTGAGACTATAACGTGTGGTGTGTGTGTTTATTGTGGGGTCACAGTACAGAGTAGTTGATTAATTATTAAGATTGGGTGTTATTAAGGGAAATGGAACTCGTGACAACCCGGATCCCCGACCGCGGATTTGGGGGTGTTACAGAAGTGGTATCAGAGCTAAGCGTTATAAACCTCAGAGATGATGTGACGTTAAGATAATAAGTTCACTAAGATAATAAGAACTCTTGCCAAGTTCATAGTCGGGCTACCTAACGTAGCACTGACAGTTAAAACCCTTACGGGAACCCTTATAAGTATCGTGATAGTAATATAGTTTGTTCTCGTATAGGGCAGCGGGGCACCAAACCTTGAGGTTCAGGAGCATCAGCATGAGGATGTTTTATTACAAGTTGGAGATCAAATTGTGAATCCGATGGAGTACCCTAATGAGGGACCGGATGAGGTTCAGATAGAGAATGTTGCGGTTGAGGATGTTATTTCGGAAAGGATTGTGGCTGAGGAGGATCTGATGGAGGATCCTGATGAGAATGAAGAAAGGACCGTTGAGGAACAGATGACCGTAGTCAGGGCGACTACCAGAGCAAGAATGGCCGCGAGGGTGGCACTAGAGGATGAAGAGTTACCAAGGGCACAAAGGTTAATGAGGGCAGAAGGAGTGGGGCCTTCCACGACCCCAATTATACCAGTATCAGACCCTCTTCCAGAGGCTCCTGTAGACACCCAAGAGGTTCCACCAATTCCTGTTCCCTCCCCTGTACAGAGCCCAGCACATACTGAGGGAATGCCACCTTTATCCCCTGAACCATTGTCACCTGATACCGTGCTTGGTTATCCATTTGGATCTCCTGGGTCTGCACCACCTGCACCCCATGGACTGCTAGATGCTACCACTCAGGCTTCTCTTATCGCTGATTATCATATGACTTTGGGTGGCCTGTCAGAGGCCCGGAATGTTAGGAGTGATCTGTTGGATCGACTTACTGCACCAAGGATTGAGGGTGGGATACTTCCGGCAGGATTAGCGTATAGCATGGAAAGGATTGAGGCTACCACCCGTGTTACAGCTAGAGGCCATCTTGAGGGTCGGGTTGATCCAGCTCTACTTGCGACTATCTTAGACCTCATCACCTCTGTGATGGAGCAGGTTAGGGATGTCGTGCGTGCTCGCATCTCTTAATCCATGGTAGTGTGCAGAGCCAGAGCAATCAAGCAAGGGTTTTATGTAGCACCGCTTTTGGAGAATTAGCCTAAGTTATGAATGATTAGTTTTAATGACGAGATGACTATCTATGGTAGTACTTTTGGGATAGGAGCGATAAGTTCATATGATGTAATCCTCTTTAATATGTTCAGTTGTTGTACCCTCGAACAAATGGTTATGTATATATTCGTTAATTTCAGTTCAGATCAGTTTGTTTGTGATAAATCACATTGTTAATTGCTCTATTAACACTTAAGAGAGTGTCAAGGGGAAGACTTAAGCAAAGTAAGTAAGACAAATATCCGGAGATTCTCAAAATTTTCCAAGTAATATGCCCCCACAAGGAATAAGATGAAGGGAAAACCTTGAACGTGATAATCAGGGAGGTCGCAATTAAGATATAAATAACCCGGAATATAATAAAGTGGAAAATGAAGATTTTAAATTAAAAGATGACTCCAATTATGGGGAGTAGGAAGAAATATTTAGACTAAGAAAGCAAAAGTCGAGCGAGATAAGGAGACCCGAGACGGTACTCCTATACGGAAATTCATGAACCTGTCTAAACAGAACTTATATTTTATTCCCAACCACCACCTTGAGGAAACAATGTGGTGTGAAATTCTTTCATGACCTTTAAATCGCTAAGCTCTCAGAGTTCCAAGGAACAGGCTGACCCAGCCGAGGCAAGAGCCTGGCTAAAGGAAATATAGGAATCATTTGAGATTCAAAATGATTGATGAACCACAAAAGACCGTTTTTGTCACTTACCCTCCTAAGAGAGAGACCACCCGCTGGTGAAAGACCAAGAAAGGCACGGAGCCAGAGGTTAGAATAAACTGATTTAAGTTCAGTCAATTGTTTTCGGGAAAGTAATTCCCAAAGATAAGGAGATAGTGTAAAAGCTTTAGAGCCAGAACAAAGGCAGACGAGTATGATGAATTATGAATCTAAGATGTAAAAGTTGTCAAGATTCGTTCTGAGGACACGAATCCAGAATGACGGGATGGTTGAAATCAATGCTTATGTAGTGTTGGTTCAGGTAATGGTTGTAATGGAAATGAAAATAAAAAGAAACTGAAGTGGAAAGGAATATAAAGGCGATAGAGTTGGAGGAATGATAAGAAAGATGGGTATGAGGAAACCCTAAAGACTCTAGCAATAGAAATAGAAAAGTATGTAATCGTCAGGATGAGGGTGATTTACCATGAGTTAAAATTGATGGTTGAAGGCATACGAGATACATATATTTTATCCCCTTTAAGTTGGGAGGATTCAAGGAAACCTTTAGATAGTTCGAAGGATAAATAATAAGACGCGGATAGACTAAGGAGACAAGAAAGTAGGAAAGTAGGAAAATTGGATGAAGGAAGTGACCTTCAATAATGTGAAATGTAAGACCGGTGGCTCGATACTCAGAAAGGGAGACGCCAGGTATGAGAGATATCCCAACATTGAGGTGACTGTTGAGATAAACAACAAAAGTAAATAAGGAATTATTAAGAAGAAGTTCACGTTGAACATGACCAATATCTTCCAGAACATCCATGTTATCATTACCAAATCAGGAAAGAAAAGCGGATGACCCTTGTTATCTTTTGGAGGCCATATGGATTGACCTCAATTTGAATAAGGATGCTATTATAAAGTTAGGTATAGACTATCGAGGTGGGAATGATGAATAAGATAATCTATCAAGGATATATGACTTGATTTGTCCAAGGAAGGATGCAAGTACCTTTTAAAGATGGGATTAAGGATATAACTTCGATAACTTAAAATGAATCCTAGGGGAATGCATAAAGGTTCGCATTTCACCCTTAATAGGGACAGTATGAGTTTTGACAGTATGATTTGGAAAGGGTTAATGTAACAACAACCTTTAAGAATCAGTGGAAATTTTTTTCAGAAGTATATAGACAATGGTTCTAGTAATAGTAAATGATATTTTAATATGCCCTGTATCTAGGGAATACAAGAGGAACAATTGAAGGATAACCTTAGAGGTTTTACAAGGAGAAAGGTAATATTCAAAATTTTCAAGAATAGAAATGTTGATAAAGGAAATATGACGTAATTATAATATTGCAGAGTGGGGCACGTGTTAAACCACGAGAAAGTATGGATCGAACCAGTAATGGTCAAAATTATTCAAGGAAATTAGGACTTAAGATAAAAGATGTTCTAATTATGATTGAGAGTCAGTCATGACAGTGATTAACCTCTAAAGACTGAGGCAATAACTTATGGAAAAATGGTGATTTTTTTTACTCATCAGATTTTAAGGAAAGCATTTTCACATAAGCTGTGATTGAAATAAGGTAGAAAATTTATTTGGAGGTGGTTAATGTGACATTGACTGTAAGGAAATTTTACTATCAGGAAAGGCCAAAGAGGTGGTCGACACTTTAAAGGTAAGAAGATAATTATAGGCGCTTGTGCCAAAAGAATACAGTGATGATGGTTAAAACTGTGATGGTTGTGTTATGGTTTGGAAGATTGACATTCCTTCTGATGACTGTGCAATACCCAACCGTAATAGTAGTTGGTAAAGGTTTAATTCGTGTAATCGCCATGAACGGGCTATCTATCTTAGAAGGTCCTATCTTGAGATAAGCCAGGACCATGTTTCAAAAAGGACTAGACGAACCTTTGAGTAAGTCTTATATTTAAGGCATATGATTTAGAATGGTATTAACCTGCTATCGTTGCTTTGATTGAAACTCTTCTGCAATTTTATCTGCTTCATGTCATGTATGTATGTCAGGATCAGGAGTGTTCTTCATTGTAACACCCCCAGATCCGGGGTCGGGGATCCGGGTCATCACGGTCTTTCATTCCATAATACCACTTCACTTACTTAATAAAAATAACCTTATGCTGTGACCCCACACTAACACACACCACAACCCGTTATAGTCTCAGAGATGAAATTGAAATAAGTACAAGTCTTGGAACCCACAATTTAAAAGTTATTACAACCCAAAATGATTACTTGATAAATTTACAGTTGATTGCCATTATCTGCCACAAGTTATAATTATACATAATTGATTCTCAAAAGTAGATAGTATGATCTACAATAGATCTACCTCTGCAGCTATAGCAGCTACAACATCATCGGGAAGACGCAGGACGCTTCCCACGCGCTTGCGCTGGGTCTGCTGGAGTCTGGCCATCTTTCCTAACTGTTGTTGTGTGATGAAGAAATAAAGCAAGGGTGAGCAGCAAGCCCACCAAAATAATATGTATAATGATTTACAATATATGAGCCTACTCATAATACTCATGAAAGTCTTGGTCAAAAGAAATGAACCAAGTTTGATATCTTAATGCGATGAAGTCGCAAAATATTCAGTATATATACATATATACTTTTCAAAATATTGGAAGTCCTCTTCCATGCATAATATACACAAAGTCCCAGTGTATAACTGTATAAAAAAATATCGTTGCAAGGTGATCTCATATATCTAACCTTGTCTCAACGTTTTTTTTTCTGAAAATCTTTGTCATTCATAAGACAATTATTAATTAGATATAAGTTTAAAAGATGAAGTTACAAGATACCCCAATATACTTATATCTTTCCCAAATACTACTTGAACTACCACCGTTCAAGTTATAAATTAGCATCAAAAGTTCATCACATAGATGAGACTATAAGACAAGATTTGAATAGATTAAATCTTTAAAATATTATCAAAATAAAATGAAGTTACGAGATACTTCATTTGATGTAAACATCATTTTGAAAACTTGACCCTGCCAACACTCAACAATCGCCCAACCGTAGCCTTTCCATCGAAGTGCTCTGGGTAGTGTTGCAAAAATTATCCAATTGGATGATGAACTCATTACGGGAGTTTGCCGCGCCAGGAAGACCACTTACGATGATCAGTCGTAGTAGTACAACCCCACCATTTTCTACATGTAGAGGAGAACCTGTCGGATTTACTTGTCAACCGAACACTGAACTCCTAAGGAAAGGACCGCCTTAGCGGAACTTCCAGGCCATTTGGGCCAATATAATAAGGCTGGGCCGGCGCTACTCGGCCACTTATGCCACTCCTAGTTCAGATGAAATCCATGACTCTGAAACGTAAAGCTCGTTTCCCCCTTTCCCCAAGTAGAAACTTGTTGATACGGCTCCACCAAGAAGTCGTACCTAGTTGGAAAGGAAAACTCACCGATATTTCCCAGGCGATGCCTGTTAATGGATTAACTTGTTCCAAGAATTTTACTTCCCGAATATTGGGTAAGTAATCAAAAACTCTTTTACCAAGACAGCAACCTTGTTGCGAATATAAAACACACCACCGAGCCGGATCCCCCAGGTTTTGAGCGAGTATTTAAATCCCCTTTTTAAAAGGAAGATCTTAAATATAAAAATAGTTTTGGGATCCGCTCTAACTTTTGAAAATCATTTTAAAGACTCGAAAACACTTTAAAGAGTATTTGGAGTAAAACTGATTTAATGAAGTAAATCAGTCCCCAGAATATTTAGAAAATGTCTGAATATTATTATTTAAATAATATTCCCATAAAAAAATAATCTTTATAAAATAATTGAAGTAGAAGTATTAAAACTTATACTTGAAATGAATAGCAAATAATCAAAGATATACTTATACGAAAGTAATATCTTTATTTGAATAATCAAAAATAAGTTTGATTATCGACACCTTATTCTTTAATAAAATAAAGAATATATCTCAGCAAATAATCGGAGTCATAGATCCTCAAATGAATATTCAAATAATATTCAATAAATAAAATAAGCTGAGTCATAATACCTCGAATGAATATTATAAATAATATTCATTAAATAAAATAAAGGAGTCATACATCCTCAAATGAATGTCCAAGTAATATCCAATAAATAATGTAAAGGAGTCATACGCCTTCGAATAATATTCGAAATAATATTCAATAATAAAATAAAGTTAAAGTTATCGAATAAACCTTATTCGATTAATAGTTTAAAAAAACTATATCCATATATATATATATAAATAAATATATATATATATAATATACTCGGGAACATCGACTCCCGGTTTAGAAATATGTTCACCTTTTATCCCCTATACTAAGGGTATACGCAACTACTTGCTTATTTCTAGCATAGGTATTATGCAACTATAAGCATTGAAATCAACAGATAGATAACCAGATTACGAAACAGACATGCATATATACCATATTAGCATGCTCCAATATATCACAAAATTTGCTAATAACAATCATGCAATATCACAAGATAATGCATATACATATATTTACATCACAACAACAGTATAACGGGTAGAAAACTTGCCTGGGCGACTGGGGTTACGAATGGCTCGGGACGAGTCTGGTAACCTATAAACAACAAGTAAGTTGGAATTAAACCAAAGTCACTTGTAAATCTATACTTTAACTAACTTAGACTCTAACGCTTGTTTTGCGCTCACTGATTCGCTTAAGTCACTCGGGTACCCTCGGCTCCACCATTTTTAATAATTTAACCTTTACGAGTTTTAAAGCGATTCCTTCGCGGATGTCTTACCAACTGCTTATTACACCTTACATAAATGTTTCATACTTCAATTAGTCCTTTAAGGTCTTTAACCTATGTTTCAAAGTAAGGCGAGGGGAAAAGTATCGTTCGCGAAACGCCGTTACTTGAAACGGTCATTTCTCCTAAACCGTGCATCGGAATCGAACGAACTACATATCAAAACGAAGCTCGTAACATGAGCTATCTAAACATGGAAGTGGTCATAATCTAGCAGGGGGTCCTCGGGTCCTAATGTTATGCACAAAACAGTCTAAAGAAAATCGGACGTTACGACGGCTATGTTTACGCGATTACCAATATTTATACCACTCCAAATTCTTTACCAATTCACTACAAACCACCCAACCATCATCAATACATCAAACACAACTTATATCAAGGCAAAGTCAGTCCATAATCTCAAGGTTTTCCAACTTATTCAACCACAAACATGATCTACTAACCATAACTTAAGATTCATTAACCATTAACCAAGATTCATATCCAAAATCACCACAAATCCAACCAAACTATCTAACATACATGGATCTTGTTATACATACATGGATATTTCTATATATACATTAATCCATCCATAAACTCATCAAAACTCAAAGTTCAAACTATAAGTTAAAGGTGAAAGTTGTTTATACCTCCTTGAAGCTTCCTAACACAACCCAAGAGCTTTGAATGCCTAAAAGAACCTTGATCCTTGCTTGTATAACCTTAATCTTTCATAAAAATTCAAGAAAACTAAAGTTATTTCTTGAAGGTTACTATTCACCATCTTCTTCCTTGATTTATTGGAAGAGATTGTGAAGGAATTAGGAGCTTAAACTTATAGCATATCCATATCTATGTACAAGGAAGCTTAGATAATTACCTTGTGATTTAACAATGCTTGGAACTTGATTTTTGAAATTCTTGCCCTTGAAAAAGATGAAAAGCCGAGAGCAAGATGATGAGAATGAAATGATTTTGTGTTTTTTGATTTGTTTGGCTTAGCTTGGTTGTTTTTTGTTTTGTTTTTGGTTAATTACCTTAATAACCTTATATTTGTGTGGTTATAAACCAACCACACCTCCTCCTTCCCTATGTCATGCTTACATCACATTGCTATGTCATCCTCCCTTCCTTGTCCTCTTCTCATTGGTTGGGTGACATCACTTCCTCTAATCCCTTTGCTTAACTTCCTAATTGTTTGCCTAATGACCGCTGATCTGTTATACGGTTCGCTTAACTTTCGTTTTCGTTTATCGTTTGAAGGATCATACCCGGGATCTTATTACTTAAGTTCCCTTAACCTTTCTCATTACATTATATTCCTTTTTATGATCCTCTCTTATAATCCTTTAATTTAAATCATTTTTATCCTGTTACCTTTTTCTCAATTCTTTCCGTATCTAGTGGATTTCCGGGAAAAATCAAAGTGTTCGGATTTGGATTCTGACGATCTTTACATACACTTATATCCCATATAAAGTACTAATAAAATCTCAGAATATCCATATCAGAACCCCTACATAGTGTGGCATGAAAAGTTTTCTCATTCAGCAAAAACACTATTCATAAGGGTTTCAAAAATTTCCAAAAATTGGGGTTATTACAGTCTCCCCTCCTTAAAAGGATTCCGTCCCGGAATCAGATAGAAAATGAATAGGGATACCTTCCTAGCATTGCACTTTCTAACTCTTAAGTAAATTTTCCCACATTGTGGTCCTACCACCAAACTCTGCCTAGTTTGATAACCCTTCTCCTAAGCACTTGTCCCTTTTCGATCCATAACCCTTTCTGGTTGCTCCATATAGGTTACGTCGGGTTGCATATCTATGCGCTCATATGCCTCTATTTATCTAGCATCTGAATTACACTTCCTTAACATTGATACGTGAAACATGTTATGAACTTGCTACATATTCGGGGTTAGGGCTAGCTCATATGCTAACTTCCCAAACGTCTTAATATATCCAAGGGTCCAACAAATTGTAGACTTAGCTTTCCTTTCCTTCCGAACCTCATCAATCCTTTCCAAGGGATACCTATATCATTACTAGGTCCCCTATTTCATACTCTTTATCCTTTCGTGTCAAATCAACATACTTATCATGTCCATCTTGGGCTACTACCAGCCGTCCTCTGATTAGATCTATCATATCCTTGGTCCTTTGGACTACTGCGGGTCCGAGCATCTTGCGCTCTACAACTTCATCCTAACATAAGGGAGATCGACATTGTCTTCCCTCAATGATCTCATAAGGCGACATCTCGATGATGACATATGATCTATTGTCGTAAGATAACTCAATCCGAATTAAGTGATCATTCCAAATTCTTTCAAGTCTATTGCACAGACTCTCATTATTGCTTTTAACATTAGAGCTTCTGCTTCTCAATACCCATTCTTTTCCAGTTCGTAATCGCTACTACCTTCCGTTCCTAATATTATACTGGTTATACTTTTGCTCGTTAGCGTTCTATAACCTTTTAATAACCACGTCAACCTTAGTATCACGAATGTGTTCCCATTCCGCATACTACCACCACTTTATTACTCCTCTTTCAGTTGCTTCTATTTTCCAAAATTTGATCAATCAAATAGAAGTAAAGGAATTTGTTGAGAGATCACTAAGATCATGAACACTTGTTATATCGCATAGTTAGTACAGAAGGTGGCCAACCTTTAGTACTTGACAAGCAATTAAACAATAGCTGGTATCCTACTAGGCTTCTATCACACAGATAGATAGTCATTCGGCAATACCTCCCCTTTCTGGAAGGGTTGTTCTTCTCAGCTTACATGAAATGAAAAGAAGAGAAAAGAACGAACTGAAGAGAATTGTATATATGAAAAAAATATACTGCCACAAAATATCTGGCTTGGAATCTACCTCTGAACTATAGAGGTTTGTCATAGGAGAACAAAACATATATGTATTTATATCAACATCAAGTATTATAGCATCGTATTTCACGTGCCTAAATATTTTCGCTATCCCGTCCATCATTCTATGGACCCATGCCCCTCCTCGAGCTTATACACAATTACCTTTGAAACTCCCTCGACATCAAAAATCGAACCTGGGATCTCATTCTAGACATCATCGTTACTAGAATTCTATGCTTGCACCGCAACCTTCCTCGTATAATAATACGACTCTCTATTGATAAGAAAGAATAATAATTCACTATGTAGATACTCTACTTAATTAGTCTATTAATGATAACTTATACACTACCACGACCCGATTAGTGGTACTCAATCTCAACACCCATTCCAATACAACTCTCACGGTTGTAATCAGCTCAATACTCGCAGAATCATTGCTGCCTTACTATGGTCCACCACTGACCTACTGTCGTCATTCATTTTCCATGAAGTCTTAATAGCTAACCATACGGAGTCCATACAGGTCGTATCTAATTCTCCTAAGGAGTTAACATAACCACCAATCACAATTCATGAAGAACACTCCAAACTCTGACGTACTTTCATGATATGAAGCAGATAAAATTGCAGAAGAGTTTCAATCAAAGCAACGATAGCAGGTTAATACCATTTTTAATCATATGCCTTAGATAGAAGACTTAACTCAAAGGTTCGTCTAGTCCTTTTTGGAAACATGGTCCTGGCTTATTCTCAAGATAGTACCTCCTAAGATAGATAGCCCGTTCATGGCGATTACACGAATTAAACCTTTGCCAACTACTATTACGGTTGGGTATTGCACAGTCATCAGAAGGAATGTCAATCTTCCAAACCATAATACAATCTGCATAGCTTTAACCATCATCATTGTATTCCTTTGGCACAAGCGCCTATAATTATCCTCTTACCTTTAAAGTGTCGGCCACCTCTTTGGCCTTTCCTGATAGTAAAATTTCCTTACAGTCAATGTCATTTTAACCACCTCCAAATAAATTTTTTCCACCTTATTTCAATCACAGCTTATGTGAAGATGTTTTCCTTAAAATCTGATGAGTAAAAAAAAATCACCATTTTTCCATAAGTTATTGCCTCAGTCTTTAGAGGTTAATCACTGTCATGACTGACTCTCAATCATAATTAGAACATCTTTTATCTTAAGTCCTAATTGCCCTGAACAATTTCGACCATTATTGGTTCGATCCATACCTTCTCGTGCTTTAACACGTGCCTCACTTGGCATCATTATAATTACGTCATATTTCCTTTATCAACATTTCCATTCTTGAGAATTTTGAATATTACCTTTCTCATTGCAAAACCTCTAAGGTTATCCTTGAATCATTCCTCCTGTATTCCCTAGATACAGGGCATATCAAAATACCATTCACTATTACTAGAACCATTGTCTATATACTTCTGAAAAATTTCTCCACTGATCCTTAAAGGTTATTATTACCTTAATGCTTTCCAATTCATACTGTCAAAACTCATACTATCCCTATCAAGGGTGAAATGCCAACCTTTATGCATTCCCCTAGGATTCGTTTTAAGTTACCGATGTTCTATCCTTAATTCCACCTTTAAAAAGGTACAAGCATCCTTCCATGGATAAATAAAGTCATATATCCCTGATAAGGGTATCTTATTCAATCATTCCCACCTCGATAGTCTATACCGAATTTCACAATAACATCTGTATACAACATGAGGTCAATCCACATGGCCTCCAAAAGATAAAAATGGTTATCCGCTTTTCTTTCCTGATTTGGTAATGATCACATGGATGATCTGGAAGATATTGGTCGTGTTCAACATGAACTTCTTCTTAATAAATCCTTATTTACTTTTGTCGTTTATCTCAACAGTCATCTCAATGTTGGGATATCTTTCATACCTGGCGTCTCCCTTCCTGGGTATCAAGCCACCGGTCTTACACTTCACATTCTTGAAGGTCACTTCCTTCATCCAATTTTCCTAATTTCTTACTTCCTTGTCTCCTCAGTCTATCCACGTCTCAATATTTATCCTTCGAACTATCTCAAGGTTTCCTCAAATCCTCCCAACTTATAGGGGATAAAATATATTTATCTCTTATGCCTTCAACCATCAATTTAACTCATGGTGAATCACCCTCATCCTGAAGATTACATACTTTTCTATTTCTATTGCTACGAGTCTTTAGGGTTTCCTCATACCCAACTTCCTTATCATTCCTCAAACTCTATTGCCTTTATATTTCTTTCCACTTCAGTTTTTTTTTCCTTTCTCTTATCATTATTTCACGAACCAACACAACTTAAGCATTGATTTCAAACATCCCGTCATTCTGGATTCGTGTCCTTAGAACGAATCTTGACAACTTTTACAACTTAGACTCATAATTTATCATACTCGTCTGCCTTTGTTCTGGCTCTAAAGCTTTTACACTATCTCCTTATCTTTGGGAATTACTTTCCCGAAAACAATTGACTGAACTTAAATCAGTTTATTATAATCTCTTGCTCCGTGCCTTCCTTGGCCTTTCACCGGCGGGTGGCCTCTCTCTTAGGAGGGTAAGTGATAAAAACAGTCTTTTGTGATTCGTCAATCATTTAGAATCTCAAATGATTCCTATATTTCCTTTAGCCAGGCTCTTGCCTCGACTGGGTCAGCTTGTTCCTTGGAACTCTGAGAGCTTAGCGATTTAAAGGTCCTGAAAGAATTTCCCACCGCACTGTCTCCTCAGGGTGGTGGTTGGGGATAATAGTCTAAGTTCTCTTTAGACAGGTCCATGAATTTCCGTATAGGAGTACCGTCTCGGGTCTCCTTATCTCGCTCGACTTTTTGTTTCCTTAGTATGAAATGTTTCATCCTACTCCCCATAATTGGGGTCATCTTTTAATTTAAAATCCTCATTTTCCACTCCATTATGTCATGGGTTCCTTCTATCTTGATGGCGACCTCCCTGACTATCACGTTCAGGGTTCGCTCTAAATCTTATTCCTCAAACTAGCTTTCATCTAAGATCTCATCTTTAAGCTCTTGAACATTTGGAACCCAAATTCTGTAGGAATACCTCATTATTCCCTTCTCATCTTTCTCGGTATTAACCTCTTATCTATTTGTTGGCTCTCTGCCTTCATTCATAACTTTTTCTGGCACAATATGATCTTTTCCAATAATTCGGGCTGTATTGCTATCTCAAACAGCTTTTCGGTACCGGCTCCGGTTACCTTCACTACTATTTCCATTTTCTCAAAATCTCTTATAAACTCTCCAAAAGACATTATCATCTTGAGTCTCTCCTTTTTACTAAGGGCATCAGCCACCATATTGGCTTTCCCCGAATGATAAAGAATCTCCCAATCATAATTCTTGATTAGCTCTAACCGCCTCCTCTGGCGTATGTTGAGCTCTTTCTACGTAAGAATGTACTAGAGCACTTATGGCTTAGGTAATTCTCGCACTTCTCTCCATACAAGTAGTGCCTCCAATCTTTAGGGTAAAACTATTGCCACGAGCCTAAGCTCATGGGCGGGGATATCGAATTTCATATTACCTTAATTGTCTTGACGCAGACGCGATTATCTTGCTGTGCTAAGAAGCACCCTAATTCCTTATGCGAAGCGTCACTTATAAATCACAAAATCTCCTTTTTCCATCCGGCAATGCCAGCATAGGGGCCATCACCAACCTCTGCTTCAGTTCTTGAAAGCTGTTCTCGCATTTCTTTGTCCATTCGAACTTCTCAGTCTTACGAGTAAGCCGCGTTAAAGGGGGCTACTATCTTTACAAACTTGAACGAACCTCCGGTAGTGATCGACCAATCCTACCTCTGGTAGTTGACCTAACCATGGTCATCAATTCATCAGTGGTCCTTTATCCATTCTTGTCAGGATCCTCCATGGGATCCTCCTCAGCAACTATCCCTTCTAGGACAACATCCTTAATATCAACATCATCCGGTCCTGCGTTAGGACGCTCTATCGGATCCACAATCCGATCTCCAATTAGTAATAAAACATCATCGCGCTGTTGCTCCTCAACCTCAGGGTTCGGAGTCCCGCTACCATATACGATAATGAACTACGCTCCTATCACGATATTTATAAGGGATCCCATAAGGGTTTTAACTGTCAGTACTACGTTAGGTAGCCCGACTATGAACTTGGCAAGAGTTCTTATTATCTTAGTTAACTTATTATCTTAACGTCCCATCATCTCTGAGGTTTATAACGCTTAGCTCTGATACCATTTCTGTAACACCCCCAGATCCGGGGTCGGGGATCCGGGTCGTCACGGTCTTTCATTCCACAATACCACTTCACTTACTTAATAAAAATAACCTTATGCTGTGACCCCACACTAACACACACCACAACCCGTTATAGTCTCAGAGATGAAATTGAAATAAGTACAAGTCTTGGAACCCACAATTTAAAAGTTATTACAACCCAAAATGATTACTTGATAAATTTACAGTTGATTGCCATTATCTGCCACAAGTTATAATTATACATAATTGATTCTCAAAAGTAGATAGTATGATCTACAATAGATCTACCTCTGCAGCTATAGCAGCTACAACATCATCGGGAAGACGCAGGACGCTTCCCACGTGCTTGCGCTGGGTCTGCTGGAGTCTGGCCATCTTTCCTAACTGTTGTTGTGTGATGAAGAAATAAAGCAAGGGTGAGCAGCAAGCCCACCAAAATAATATGTATAATGATTTACAATATATGAGCCTACTCATAATACTCATGAAAGTCTTGGTCAAAAGAAATGAACCAAGTTTGATATCTTAATGCGATGAAGTCGCAAAATATTCAGTATATATACATATATACTTTTCAAAATATTGGAAGTCCTCTTCCATGCATAATATACACAAAGTCCCAGTGTATAACTGTATAAAAAAATATCGTTGCAAGGTGATCTCATATATCTAACCTTGTCTCAACGTTTTTTTTCTGAAAATCTTTGTCATTCATAAGACAATTATTAATTAGATATAAGTTTAAAAGATGAAGTTACAAGATACCCCAATATACTTATATCTTTCCCAAATACTACTTGAACTACCACCGTTCAAGTTATAAATTAGCTTCAAAAGTTCATCACATAGATGAGACTATAAGACAAGATTTGAATAGATTAAATCTTTAAAATATTATCAAAATAAAATGAAGTTACGAGATACTTCATTTGATGTAAACATCATTTTGAAAACTTGACCCTGCCAACACTCAACAATCGCCCAACCGTAGCCTTTCCATCGAAGTGCTCTGGGTAGTGTTGCAGAAATTATCCAATTGGATGATGAACTCATTACGGGAGTTTGCCGCGCCAGGAAGACCACTTACGATGATCAGTCGTAGTAGTACAACCCCACCATTTTCTACATGTAGAGGAGAACCTGTCGGATTTACTTGTCAACCGAACACTGAACTCCTAAGGAAAGGACCGCCTTAGCGGAACTTCCAGGCCATTTGGGCCAATATAATAAGGCTGGGCCGGCGCTACTCGGCCACTTATGCCACTCCTAGTTCAGATGAAATCCATGACTCTGAAATGTAAAGCTCGTTTCCCCCTTTCCCCAAGTAGAAACTTGTTGATACGGCTCCACCAAGAAGTCGTACCTAGTTGGAAAGGAAAACTCACCGATATTTCCCAGGCGATGCCTGTTAATGGATTTACTTGTTCCAAGAATTTTACTTCCCGAATATTGGGTAAGTAATCAAAAACTCTTTTACCAAGACAGCAACCTTGTTGCGAATATAAAACACACCACCGAGCCGGATCCCCCAGGTTTTGAGCGAGTATTTAAATCCCCTTTTTAAAAGGAAGATCTTAAATATAAAAATAGTTTTGGGATCCGCTCTAACTTTTGAAAATCATTTTAAAGACTCGAAAACACTTTAAAGAGTATTTGGAGTAAAACTGATTTAATGAAGTAAATCAGTCCCCAGAATATTTAGAAAATGTCTGAATATTATTATTTAAATAATATTCCCATAAAAAAATAATCTTTATAAAATAATTGAAGTAGAAGTATTAAAACTTATACTTGAAATGAATAGCAAATAATCAAAGATATACTTATACGAAAGTAATATCTTTATTTGAATAATCAAAAATAAGTTTGATTATCGACACCTTATTCTTTAATAAAATAAAGAATATATCTCAGCAAATAATCGGAGTCATAGATCCTCAAATGAATATTCAAATAATATTCAATAAATAAAATAAGCTGAGTCATAATACCTCGAATGAATATTATAAATAATATTCATTAAATAAAATAAAGGAGTCATACATCTTCAAATGAATGTCCAAGTAATATCCAATAAATAATGTAAAGGAGTCATACGCCTTCGAATAATATTCGAAATAATATTCAATAATAAAATAAAGTTAAAGTTATCGAATAAACCTTATTCGATTAATAGTTTAAAAAAACTATATCCATATATATATATATATATATAAATATATATATATATAATATACTCGGGAACATCGACTCCCGGTTTAGAAATATGTTCACCTTTTATCCCCTATACTAAGGGTATACGCAACTACTTGCTTATTTCTAGCATAGGTATTATGCAACTATAAGCATTGAAATCAACAGATAGATAACCAGATTACGAAACAGACATGCATATATACCATATTAGCATGCTCCAATATATCGCAAAATTTGCTAATAACAATCATGCAATATCACAAGATAATGCATATACATATATTTACATCACAACAACAGTATAACGGGTAGAAAACTTGCCTGGGCGACTGGGGTTACGAATGGCTCGGGACGAGTCTGGTAACCTATAAACAACAAGTAAGTTGGAATTAAATCAAAGTCACTTGTAAATCTATACTTTAACTAACTTAGACTCTAACGCTTGTTTTGCGCTCACTGATTCGCTTAAGTCACTCGGGTACCCTCGGCTCCACTATTTTTAATAATTTAACCTTTACGAGTTTTAAAGCGATTCCTTCGCGGATGTCTTACCAACTGCTTATTACACCTTACATAAATGTTTCATACTTCAATTAGTCCTTTAAGGTCTTTAACCTATGTTTCAAAGTAAGGCGAGGGGAAAAGTATCGTTCGCGAAACGCCGTTACTTGAAAACGTCGTTTCTCCTAAACCGTGCATCGGAATCGAACGAACTACATATCAAAACGAAGCTCGTAACATGAGCTATCTAAACATTGCAGTGGTCATAATCTAGCAGGGGGTCCTCGGGTCCTAATGTTATGCACAAAACAGTCTAAAGAAAATCGGACGTTACGACGGCTATGTTTACGCGATTACCAATATTTATACCACTCCAAATTCTTTACCAATTCACTACAAACCACCCAACCATCATCAATACATCAAACACCACTTATATCAAGGCAAAGTCAGTCCATAATCTCAAGGTTTTCCAACTTATTCAACCACAAACATGATCTACTAACCATAACTTAAGATTCATTAACCATTAACCAAGATTCATATCCAAAATCACCACAAATCCAACCAAACTATCTAACATACATGGATCTTGTTATACATACATGGATATTTCTATATATACATTAATCCATCCATAAACTCATCAAAACTCAAAGTTCAAACTATAAGTTAAAGGTGAAAGTTGTTTATACCTCCTTGAAGCTTCCTAACACAACCCAAGAGCTTTGAATGCCTAAAAGAACCTTGATCCTTGCTTGTATAACCTTAATCTTTCATAGAAATTCAAGAAAACTAAAGTTATTTCTTGAAGGTTACTATTCACCATCTTCTTCCTTGATTTATTGGAAGAGATTGTGAAGGAATTAGGAGCTTAAACTTATAGCATATCCATATCTATGTACAAGGAAGCTTAGATAATTACCTTGTGATTTAACAATGCTTGGAACTTGATTTTTGAAATTCTTGCCCTTGAAAAAGATGAAAAGCCGAGAGCAAGATGATGAGAATGAAATGATTTTGTGTTTTTTGATTTGTTTGGCTTAGCTTGGTTGTTTTTTGTTTTGTTTTTGGTTAATTACCTTAATAACCTTATATTTGTGTGGTTATAAACCAACCATACCTCCTCCTTCCCTATGTCATGCTTACATCACATTGCTATGTCATCCTCCCTTCCTTGTCCTCTTCTCATTGGTTGGGTGACATCACTTCCTCTAATCCCTTTGCTTAACTTCCTAATTGTTTGCCTAATGACCGCTGATCTGTTATACGGTTCGCTTAACTTTCGTTTTCGTTTATCGTTTGAAGGATCATACCCGGGATCTTATTACTTAAGTTCCCTTAACCTTTCTCATTACATTATATTCCTTTTTATGATCCTCTCTTATAATCCTTTAATTTAAATCATTTTTATCCTGTTACCTTTTTCTCAATTCTTTCCGTATCTAGTGGATTTCCGGGAAAAATCAAAGTGTTCGGATTTGGATTCTGACGATCTTTACATACACTTATATCCCATATAAAGTACTAATAAAATCTCAGAATATCCATATCAGAACCCCTACATAGTGTGGCATGAAAAGTTTTCTCATTCAGCAAAAACACTATTCATAAGGGTTTCAAAAATTTCCAAAAATTGGGGTTATTACATTCATGAATCAGAAATGGTGATTATGTTACCTCCCTAGAAGGATTTGATACGACATGTATGGACTTCGCATGGTTAGCTATTAAGACTTCATGGAAAATGAATGACGACAGTAGGTCAGTAGTGGACCATAGTAATGCAGCAATGATTCTGCGAGTAATGAGCTGGTTACAACCGTGAGAGTTGTATTGGAATGAATGTTGAGATTGAGTACCACTAAACGGGTCGTGGTAGTGTATAAGTTATCATTGATAGACTAATTAAGTAGAGTATTTACCTATTGAATATTTATTCCTTTTTATCAATAGAGGGTCGTATGACTATACGAGGAAGGTTGCGATACAAGCATATAATTCTAGTAACGATGATGTCTAGAATGAGATCCCAGATTCGATTTTCAATGTCGAGGGAGTTTCAAAGGTGATTGTGTATAAGCTCGAGGAAGAGCATAGGTCCATAGAATGATGGACGGAATAGCAAATATTTAAGCATGTGAAATGCGATGCGATAATACTCGATGTTGATATAAATACATATATGTTTTGTTCTCCTATGACAAACCTCTATAGTTCAGAGGTAGATTCCAAGCCAGATATTTTATGGCAATATTTTTACATATATATACAATTCTCTTCAGTTCGCTCTTTTCTCTTCTTTTCATTTCATGTAAGCTGAGAAGAACAACCCTTCCAGAAGGGGAGGTTTTGCCGAATGACTATCTATCTTTGTGATAGAAGCCTAGTAGGATACCACATGTTGTTTAATTGCTTGTCAAGTACTAAAGGCTGGCCACCTTCTGTACTAACTATGCGATATAACAAGTGTTCATGATCATAGTGATCTCTCAATAAATTCCTTTACTTCTATTTGATTGATCAAATTTTGGAAAATAGAAACAACTGAAAAAGGAGTAATAAAGTGGTGGTAGTATGCGGAATGGAAACACATTCGTGATACTAAGGTTGACGTGGTTATTAAAAAGTTATAGAACGCTAGCGAGCAAAAGTATAACTAGTATAATATTAGGAACGGAAGGTAGTAGCGACTACGAACTGGGAAAAAGGATGGGTAGTGAGAAGCAAAAGCTATAATGATTAGAAGCTATGATGAGAGTCTGTGTAATAGACTTGAAAGAATTTGGAATGATCACTTAACGCGGATTAAGTTATCTTACGACAATAGATCATATGTCAGTATTGAGGTATCGTCTTATGAGATCCTTGAGGGAAGACAATGTCGATCTCCCTTATGTTAGGATGAAGTTGTAGAGCGCAAGATGCTCGGACCCGCAGTAATCCAAAGGACCAGGGATATAATAGATCTAATCAGAGGATGACTGGTAGTAGCCAGGAAGGACATAAGAAGTATGTCGATTTGACACGAAAGGACAAAGAATAGGAAGGAGGCAACCTTGTATTGTTAAAAGTATTCCCTTGAAAAGAATTAATGAGATTCGGAAAGAAAGGAAAGCTAAGTCCACCAATTGTTGGACCCTTGGATATATTAAGACGTTTTGGGAAGTTAGCATATGAGCTAGCCCTAACCCCGAACATGTAGCAAGTTCATAGCGTGTTCCACGTATCAATGTTAAGGAAGTATAATTTGGATGCCAGATAAATAGGGGCATATGAGCATATAGACACGCAACCCGACGTAACCTATATGGAGCAACCAAGAAGGGTTATAGAGTGAAAAGGAACAAGTACTTAGGAGAAGGGTTATCAAACTAGGCGGAGTTTGGTGGTAGGACCACAATGTGGGAAAATTGACTTGAGAGTTAGAAAGTGCAATACTAAGAAGGTATCCCTATTCATTTCTATCTGATTCCGGGACGGAATCCTTTTAAGGAGGGGAGACTGTAATAACCCCAATTTTTGGAAAATTTTTGAAACCCTTATGAATAGTGTTTTACTGAATGAGAAAACTTTTCATGCCATATTATGTAGGGGTTCTGTTATTGATCTTCTGGGATATTATTAGTACTCTATGTGGTATATAAGTGTATGTAAAGATCGTCGGAATCCAATTTCCGAACACTTGGATTTTTCCCGGAAATCCAATAGATACGGAAAGAATTGAGCATAAGGTAACAGGATAAAAGGATTTAAATTAAAGGATTATAATAGAGGATCATAAAAAGGAATATAATGTATTGAGAAAGGTTAAGGGAACCTAAGTAATAAGATCCCGAGTATGATCCTTCAAACGATAAACGAGAATGAAAGTTAAGCGAACAGTATAACAGATCAGCGGTCATTAGGCAAACGATTAGGAAGTTAATCAAGGGGATTAGTGGGGATGATGTCATCCAACCAATAGAAAGAGGACAAGGAGGGGAGGATGACATCATGAGGATGACATAGGCATGACATGGGAAGGAAGGAGGTGTGGTTGAATGAGAACCACACAAATTCAAGGGCAACAAGGTAATTAACTAAATCAAACACAAAAACAAGCCAACCAAGCCAAGCAAAATCATTTTTCATCAAAATCAAAAAGAACCAAGGCTTGTTCTTGAAGAGCTCTCGGCTTTTTACTATTCAAAAGAGCAAGAAATTCAAAATCAAAGATCCAAGCTTCCTAAATTGGTGAGTTAATTCCCTAATCATCTTCATGCTTAGTTAGGGCTATATCATGAGTTTAAGCCATCAATTCCTTCTCCATCTTCTTCATTTAGTCAAAGAAAAAGACTATGAATAGTGTTTTCAAGTTTTTAACTTGACGTTTTTCTTGTTTTCCTTGAAGATCCAAGCATTCCTAAGACTTCTCAAAGCTTCTTAAGGCTTCCTAGCTCCTCCCACCACTTCAAGGAAGGTATAACATCTCCAAACCCTAGATTCCTATGTATTATAAGATGATTTTGATTAGTAGGATGATATTGTAGCTTGATGTTGTGATTTAGAGTTTGGGATTTGAAATGGTATTGAATTGGAATGGTAAATGTTGTTGTTTTGATTAAAAGAACTTAAGAATGGTTAAAGTTAAGCTTAGGCATAAGTATGAATGTTAAAATTGAATTGGTTGGGGTTGTTATGATGTGATAAGGATGGAGGTTGGTTGTATGTTGGATTTGAGGTTGAATTGGGTTGGTTTTGAATGGTTTAAAATTGGGAAATCGCGTAAACATAGCCGTCGTAACGTCCGATTTTCTTTAGACTGTTTTTGTGTATAACATTAGGACCCGAGAACTCCCTGCTAGATTATGACCATTGCCATGTCTAGATAGCTCATGTTACGAGCTTCGTTTTGATATGTAGTTCGTTCGATTCCGATGCACGGTTTAGGAGAAACGACGGTTTCAAGTAACAGCGTTTCGCGAACGAAACTTTTCCCCACGCCTTACTTTGAAACATAGGTTAAAGACCAAAAAGGGTTAATTAATGTATGAAACATTTATGGTAAGTGTGTTAGGAAGTTAGTAAGACACTCGCGAAGGAATCGCCTTAAAACTCGTAAAGGTTAAATTATTAAAAATGGTGGAGCCGAGGGTACCCGGGTGACTTAAGCAAATCAGTAAGCGCAAAACAAGCGTTAGAGTCTAAGTTAGTTAAAGAATAGATTTACAAGTGACTTTGGTTTAATTCCAACTTACTTCTTGTTTATAGGTTACCAGACTCGTCCCGAGCCTTTTATCACCCCAAGTCGCTCAGGCAAGTTTTCTACCCGTTATAACTGTTGTGGTGATGAATATATGTATTTGCATTATCTTGCGATAGATGCATGTTGGTTAATTAGCAAATGTTGTTATATATTGAAGCATGCTGCTATGGTATATATATATATGCATGCCTGTTTCGTATTCTTGCCATATATATCTGTTGGTTCAGTTAATAATACCTATGCTAGAGGATAGCGGTAATTTGCATATACCCTCAGTATAGGGACCCAAAGGTGAAAATATTTTCTAAAACTGGGAGTCGAGGATCCCGAGTAGATTTTGTATATATGGATATAAATATATATATATATATATATATACGTATATATATATATATATGGTCATAGTTTTCAAAACTATTAATCGAATAAGGTTTATTCGATAACTTTAACTTTATTTTATTATTGAATATTATTTCGAATATTATTCGAAGGCGTATGACTCCTTTATATTAAATGAATATTATTTTGAATATTCATTCGAGGACTTATGACTCCTTTTATTTTATTATCTGAATATTATTTGAATATTCATTCGAGGGATTATGGCTCAGTTTATATTATTTAATGAATATTTTTGAATATTCATTTGAGGATCTATGACTCCGATTATTTGCTGAGATA
This sequence comes from Apium graveolens, assembly GCF_009905375.1. Taxonomy (NCBI): domain Eukaryota; kingdom Viridiplantae; phylum Streptophyta; class Magnoliopsida; order Apiales; family Apiaceae; genus Apium; species Apium graveolens. Next base: position 103,147,210 of record NC_133654.1, read on the forward strand.
TATTCTTTATTTTATTAAAGAATAAGGTGTCAATAATCAAACTTATTTTTGATTATTCAAATAAAGATAGTACTTTCATATAAGTATATCTTTGGTTATTTAATACTCATTTCAAGTATAAGTTTTAATACTTCTACTTCAATTATTTTATAAAGATTATTCTATATGGGAATATTATTTAAATAATAATATTCAGTCATTTTCTAAATATTCTGGGGACTGATTTACTTCATTAAATCAGCTTTACTCCAAACACTCTATAAAGTGTTTTCGAGTCTTCAAAATGATTTTTAAAAGTTAGAGCGGATCCCAAAACTCATTTTTATATTTAAGATCTTCCTTTTTAAGGGGATTTAAATACTCGCTCAAAACCTGAGGGATCCGGCTCTGTGGTGTATTTTATATTCGCAACAAGGTTGCTGTCTTGATAAAAGAGTTTTTGATTACTTACCCAATATTCGGGAAGTAAAATTCTTGGAACAAGTTAATCCATTAACAGGCATCGCCTGGGAAATATCGGTGAGTTTTCCTTTCCAACTAGATACGAATTCTTGGTGGAGCCGTATCAACAAGTTCTACTTGGGGAAAGAGGGAACGAGCTTTACGTTTCAGAGTCATGGATTTCATCTGAACTAGGAGTGGCGTAAGTGGCCGAGTAGCGCCGGCCCAGCCTTATTGTATTGGCCCAAATGGCCTGGAAGTTCCGCTAAGGCGGTCCATTCCTTAGGAGTTCAGTGTTCGGTTGACAAGTAAATCCGACAGGTTCTCCTCTACATGTAGAAAATGGTGGGGTTGTACTACTACGACTGATCATCGTAAGTGGTCTTCCTGGCGCGGCAAACTCCCGTAATGAGTTCATCATCCAATTGGATAATTTCTGCAACACTACCCAGAGCACTTCGATAGAAAGGCTACGGTTGGCCGATTGTTGAGTGTTGGCAGGGTCAAGTTTTCAAAATGATGTTTACATCAAATGAAGTATCTCGTAACTTCATTTTATTTTGATAATATTTTAAAGATTTAATCTATTCAAATCTTGTCTTATAGTCTCATCTATGTGATGAACTTTTGAAGCTAATTATAACTTGAACGGTGGTAGTTCAAGTAGTATTTGGGAAAGATATAAGTATATTGGGGTATCTTGTAACTTCATCTTTTAAACTTATATCTAATTAATAATTGTCTTATGAATGACAAAGATTTTCAGAAAAACGTTGAGACAAGGTTAGATATATGAGATCACCTTGCAACGATATTTTTTTATACAGTTATACACTGGGACTTTGTGTATATTATGCATGGAAGAGGACTTCCAATATTTTGAAAAGTATATATGTATATATATATACCGAATATTTTGCGACTTCATCGCACTAAGATATCAACTTGGTTCTTTTCTTTTGACCAAGACTTTCATGAGTACTAAGAGAAGGCTCATATACTATTAATCATTATACATATTATTTTGGTGGGCTTGCTGCTCACCCTTGCTTTCTTCTTTCATCACACAACAACAGATAGAAAGGATGAACAGGACCAAGCTCCCGATTCGCAAGCGATTAGGAGACGTTCCGCAGTTTTCTAGAAGCATTGATGCCGCCGTAGCTGAGGTAGGAGCTACCAATAGGCTAGGCTTTCAACTTCTAATGTACCAGATTATGTATATTTATGAATTGTAATAATGGCAAAGAAATGTAAATTTATTCAGAAAACCTTTTAAGGTGTATTGGCAGATAATTGTGGAATAAAATGACTTGTGGTTATTTTTGGATGTTCATCTCTGAGACTATAACGTGTGGTGTGTGTGTTTATTGTGGGGTCACAGTATAGAGTAGTTGATTAATTATTAAGATTGGGTGTTATTAAGGGAAATGGAACTCGTGACAACCCGGATCCCCGACCCCGGATTTGGGGGTGTTACACCGAGACTGTTATCAATGTTTATCCACAGATAAGTCAAGTAAAGAATTAGACTGTAATATCAGAATTTAGACTTATATCAGAACTTAACAGTCATCAGAACATAATTTCTTAACTCGAAAAAGGAATGCCTATTTGAGTAAATCCTCATACAAGTTCTGAGTTATACTCTTCAGAACTTAATCGTCAGAATATGCAACCAGAACTTGTCCTCAGAGTTAGTGCAAAATGACACAATGACTGTTTATCTAAAACAACATAGACCACCACAGTAATTTTCATCATTCAGATGGAGTGATTAGTGTGTGCATTAAGCTAAATTTCAGACAAGGTGTAAAGTTTGATTCACTTCAGTACATCTTAGAAATAAGGCATAACTAAAATTTTGCTAAAGAGCTGTCATTATCCTGAAACCTACTGATGAATGAGTTCATGCTTGAGTCCACCTCAACTATTTTGTGCTAATTTTATGCATCTTTTTAAATTCTATTTACAGTGGCTTCTCAGTGTAAGTGAGTCACGACTGCTTATCAGAATTTATGCTATTATCAGAGTATTTCTCCAGTAATCATAGAGTGTGAAAAGTCACCAAGAAAATATTTTGCTTTTCTAATGCATATTTACTTAATACCAGCAATGCACTTGGGTCGTCCCTTCCACATTTTTACTCTAGATCTCAAAGGAGTACCTGATTTTATTCTTTGATCCTTTTTGCTTTTTCTTTTGATAAGTGAAGTTTATCAGCACTTAGTACATTCAGCAGTTTTACTAGTATCAGAACTTAAAAGATGAGTAGCATTATTTTAATTTATGACTTAGTAATAAGATAAACAAAGTAAACTCAACTAAGCTCAATTATCAGAATTTGCTTGTGTCATAAGATTTCCACAGAAATAATTACTTCTTACATGGGATCATCTATTTATTGAAGACTACTAGGTCAGTATCTAGCACAGTTATCCTCATAGGATTGAATAGTTACTTAAACAGACATATCACTTATCAGAGTTTAGAAACATATATCAGACAACAATCAGTACTTGAACGCATATTTCAATTAATCACAGAATACACAAAGAGATTACATTCTGTAAATACTGATCATAAAGTCTAATAAAATAGAACAAAACTAGACAGATTTAGAAAAAGAACCTGAAACCATTCCAAGTTCATTTACCAATCTTGTAAAAGTGGCTTCACACAGTGGTTTTGTGAAGATATCTGCTAGTTGTTGATCTGTTGGAACAAAGTGCAATTCCACTGTACCTTCATCTACATGTTCCCTTATGAAGTGGTACCTGATGCTGATGTGCTTTGTCATAGAGTGTTGAACTGGATTACCTGTCATAGCAATAGCACTTTGATTATCACAGTAAATAGGGATTTTGAAATATGTTAACCCATAATCCAGTAACTGATTCTTCATCCAAAGAATCTGTGCACAACAGCTTCCTGCAGCAATATACTCTGCTTCTGCAGTTGATGTGGAAATTGACTTTTGTTTCTTGCTGAACCAAGAAACCAATCTGCCTCCAAGAAATTGGCAGCTTCCACTTGTGCTTTTCCTGTCAATTTTGCAACCTGCAAAATCTGCATCTGAGTAACCTATTAGTTTAAAATCTGATTCTCTAGGATACCACAATCCCAGATCAGCTGTTCCTTTAAGATACTTAAAAATTCTCTTCACAGCTGTTAAGTGAGGTTCTCTTGGATCTGCTTGAAATCTTGCACAAAGACAGGTATCATACATGATATCAGGTCTACTAGCAGTTAGATAGAGTAGAGAGCCAATCATACCTCTGTAATCAGTAATATCTACTGATTTACCAGTATCCTTATCCAGTTTTGTTGCAGTGGCCATGGGAGTGGATGCACTTGAACAATCTTGCATTCCGAATTTCTTTAGCAAGTTTCTGATGTACTTAGTTTGACAAATAAAAGTGCCTTCTTCATTCTGCTTGACTTGAAGGCCCAGAAAATAGCTAAGTTCCCCCATCATACTCATCTGATATCTTGACTGCATCAGTTTGGCAAACTTCTTGCAAAGTCTGTCATTTGTAGACCCAAAAATGATATCATCAACATAAATCTGGACGAGAAGTAAGTCCTTTCCATGGTTGAGGTAGAACAATGTTTTGTCTATTGTTCCTCTGTTGAATCCACTTTCTAGAAGAAACTGAGCTAAAGTCTCATACCATGCTCTAGGAGCTTGCTTAAGTCCATAAAGTGCTTTATCAAGCCTGTAGACATAATCTGGATGTTTGGAATCTACAAAGCCTGGAGGTTGTTCAACATATACTTCCTCCTCCAATTCTCCATTGAGAAAAGCACTTTTCACATCCATTTGAAAGACAGTAAACTTTTTGTGAGCAGCATAAGCCAAAAATATCCTTATGGCTTCTAACCTAGCAACTGGTGCAAATGTTTCATCATAGTCAATTCCCTCCTGTTGAGAATATCCTTTTGCAACCAACCTTGCCTTATTCCTTATAATTATGCCATCACTGTCAGTTTTGTTTCTGAATACCCACTTTGTACCAACAATAGATCTATTCTTTGGTCTTGGCACTAGGGTCCAGACTTTGTTTCTTTCAAATTCATTAAACTCTTCCTGCATTGCTTGCACCCAATCAGCATCTTAAAGAGCTTCTTCCACTTTCTTTGGCTGAGTCTGAGAGAGAAAAGAATTGTAAAGACATTCATTTGAAGTAATTGTTCTAGTTCTGACACCTGCATCAGGATTTCCAATTATCAAATCAGGTGTATGTGACTTTATCCACTTCCTTGCAGATGGAAGGTTTTCTCTAGAACTGGATGCTCCCCCATGATCCATGCTGTCTTCATTTTCATTTTCTGATGCTCCCCCTGAAACTATGCTCTCTGAGTTGGATTCTTCAGAATTTAGATTTTAAGCACTATCAGAACTTGGCTTATCAGATCTTGACGAATCAGAACTTGAAGAGCCAGATGTATGTTCTGATGTTTCTTGAGATGTGGTAGGATCTTGAGTATGCTCCCCCTGCATTGGTGCATCTTCCTTTGACGTAGTCACCACAGTTTCAATAACATCAGAGTTTAATCCATCAGAGTTTACAGTATCAGGACTTAGACTGTCAGGATTTTCAGTATCAGAATTTGAGTCTTCATTTTCAAATCTCAGCTGATCATGATCAATGAAATCTTCAAGACCAGTAATCTTCTTATCATCAAAACAGACATTGATGGATTCCATGACCACTTTTTTTCTCAAATTATAGACTCTGAAGGCTTTTGTGGAAAGTGGATATCCAACAAAGATTCCTTCATCAGCTTTTAGATCAAACTTGAATAGCTGTTCAGGATGAGTCTTGAGAACAAAACACTTGCATCCAAATACATGAAAGTACTTCAGATTTGGCTTCTTTTTCTTCACCATCTCATATGGTGTTTTTCCATGCTTGTTAATGAGTGTTGCATTTTGAGTAAAACAAGCAGTCTGCACAGCTTCAGCCCAGAAATAGGTTGGAAGCTTTGCTTCTTCAAGCATTGTACGTGCAGCTTCAATGAGAGTTCTATTCTTCCTTTCAACAACTCCATTTTGCTGTGGAGTTCCAGGAGTAGAAAATTCCTGCTTTATTCCATGGTTTTTGCAGAACTCTTCCATCATTAAATTCTTGAACTCAGTGCCATTATCACTCCTTAAGATTTTCACAGAATCTTTGACTAATTTATCCAGATGTTTGACATGATCAATCAAGATAGATGCAGTTTCACTTTTTGTGTACAAGAAATACACCCATGTGTATCTGGTGAACTCATCCACTATGACCAACGCATATTTCTTCTTTGCAATAGACATGACATTCACTGGACCAAATAGATCAACATGTAGTAGATGATAAGGCTCAAGAATTGATTATTCAGTCTTGCTCTTGAATGAAGATTTTCTTTGTTTGGCCTTCTGACAGGAATCACAAAGGCCATTAGGAGCAAATACTGACTTTGGCAGTCCTCTCACAAGAGTTTCTTGTGCCAATTCCAGCTTTCTTCAATTGATGCTCTACTCATCAGACAAATTGCAGAACCATCAGTACTTGTTGAAAGCTTAGCTTCATAAATGTTACCATGCCTGTATCCTTTCAGAACAACTTTGCCTTTAGATTTACTCACAATTTCACAGTGTTCTTCAAAGAAATCAACATGATAACCTCCGTCACAGATTTGACTTATACTCAGCAGATTGTGTTTAAGTCCTGAGACCAGAGCTACATCTTTAATTATGACATTCCCAAGATTGATATTGCCATATTCCAATGTTTTTCCAATATTGCCATCTCCATAGGAAACACTTGGGCCAGCTTTCTCCACAAAGTCTGATAGCAGGGCCTTATTTCCAGTCATATGTCCTGAACATCCACTGTCCAGAACTAGAATATTTTTCCTGTTACCCTGCAATCACAAAGACCACTAATTATTAGTTTTAAGGACCCAGACTTGCTTGGATCCTTTGGTCTTATTAAATTTGTTAACATTTGCAGCGGATTTAGCATCAGAGTTTATGCTAACATTTTTCTTGTCAGAACTTACATTATCAGACTTTGAATCAGAATTTACACTAGAAGGAACAATGGAAACTTTCTTCAAAGAAGGTTTTATTTGATAATATTCATAGTACAAACTATGATATTCCTTACAAGTATAAATGGAATGCCATAAACTACCACAATGAAAACAAGGATTTTGTGGTTTGTATCTAACAGACTGACTCTTAACTCCTGATTTTGAAGGTAAGGAGTTAATATTCTTATTCTTCCTGCAAAAAGAAGCCAGATGATTAGAACTTCCACAGTTATGACATGTTTTCCTAGGAGCATCAGGAACAGGTTTATAATCATTGCTTTTATTCACACCTTCCTTTCCATTCCTATTTTTCCTAGGTGATTTTACCTTGTTTGCATTCTTAACATCTTTCAGCTTATGCTTAAGCTGCTTCTTTGTCATTAAGCCTATGTTTACTTCAGCTGTCTTTTCCTGTTTTAGTTTGTCAGAAGTTAATTCCTCTTTAACTTCTAATTTCTCATTTTCAGACTTTATAGTTACAAACTTAACAGGTTTTAACTTTGGCTTTTTCTTAACAACAGGCTTAATTTCTTCAGTTCCTTTATCATTCTTATCCTCTCCATAACCTAAGCCTTCTTTCCAGTTTCCACTACTTAGCAAATTTTGAGTTGTTTTGCCAGAATTTTTCCAAGTCCTGATAATCTCTCTTTCCTTTTCTAACTCAGTTTTTAGAGATTCATTCATTTTTAGCACTTCATCCCTAACATAGAAAGCATCATCTCTATCCTTCTGAGTTTGATGAAACATGACTAACTCTTTTTCTAAGAAATCATTTCTTTTCTTAAAAGCAAGATTTTCAGAAGTTAATCTTTCACATGTTAAAGTTTGATCTCTATAACTAACAAACATGGTTTTAAGATATCTTCTCAACTCATTAATATCATCAGTATGAAAAGCAAAAGTAGTCTGAGGTACCTTTGTTTCAGCAGCTTCAGAACTGCTCTCAGCACTTTCTTTATCAGCATTTGCCATCAATGCATAGTTCTCCTCACTTTCAGAGTCTGAGGTGTCTGTCCAGCTTTTTTGCTTTGTGACAAGAGCCTTGCCTTTGTCACCCTTTACCTTCTTGCAATTAGGAGATATGTGGCCTTTCTCACCACAGTTATAGCATTTAACATTGGTATAATCTCCTCTGTCAGACTTTCCTCCTCTGCCTTCAGATCTTCTAAAATTCTTCTTATCAGAACTTATGCCTTTCCTGGAAAACTTCTTTCCCTTCCTGAACTTCCTGTATGCAATCTTTGTGATTCCTTTCACCATAAGAGCACACAGATTCATCATTTCCTCATCAGCATCAGTCTCAGGCAAGCTTTCAGAATCTGAGTCATCATCACTTTCAGAACTTGATGACTCAATATCAGACTTTATGAAAAGAGCTTTACCCTTGTCTTTCCTTGAGGAAGCTGCTTTGGGGGATTCTTCTTCAGCCTTAAGAGCAACTGTCCTTGACTTTCCTCCTTTCCTCTTGCTTCTTTGTTCCATCTCAAGTTCATGAGTCTTGAGCATTCCATAGATTTCATCAAGAGTTGTTTCATCAAGATTGTAGTTGTCTCTTATTGTTGTTGCCTTCAAATCCCAGCATTCAGGAAGAGCTAACAGGAATTTAAGGTTTGAATCTTCAAGATCATACTCTTTATCTACCAATGACAAATCATTCAAAAGTTTGACAAATCTATCATATAGATCATTCAATGACTCATTAGTCTTTGAGTCAAAGTATTCATACTCTTGAGTGAGTATTGTCTTCCTGTTCTTCTTAATTGTGTCAGTTCCCTGACATCTTGTTTCCAGAGCATCCCATATCTCCTTAGTAGTCTTGCAGTTGATTACCCTGTTTGACATTACATTATCAATGGCACTATGCAATAAGTGTCGTACCTTAGCATCCTTAGCAATTGATGATATATCTTCAGCAGTATAATCACTCTTCTCCTTTGGTACGGTCTTTGCTGCTTCACCTGCAACTGCAACAGCGAGCTTGGTTGGTTTGTGAGGCCCTTCCTTGATTCTATCAAGGTATTCTGGATCTGTTGCTTCCAGGAACATGGTCATTCTCACCTTCCATATGGGATATTCAGATGGTCTCAGTATGGGAACTCTGATGGTCTCATACTGACTCTGAATTTGTGTCTTTGGTGGTTCCTCAGTTTTGGTAGGCTTAGTTGGAGTTTCTGTGTCAGACATGATTGTGTTTGGATCTTTAACTGTATGTGTGTTAACAGATAGGCTCTGATACCACTTGTTAGGTCACACACACTGTAGAGGGGGTGAATACAGTGTATAATACAATCAAATCGAACTTTAAAATCTTAAGTAACAGAAAACAAACTTTATTGAAACAATAAACTCTGTTACAGTATGGAACTGTTACCTCTCAGTGATGAACAAATATCACGAGAGCTGCTAGGGTTACAATGAATAATCTTCTCGAATATGATAACACTTATAGTGTAAACCATATGTCTGTGTTTATATACTACACAGTTACAAGGTAATCGCTAATTGATATGGAATATAATTCTGCTTCCTAAAATATATCAATCAGATATCTTTTCTTCCAAGTATTCCATTCTTCACGGAACTCCTTCTTCATGCATATCTTTTCTTATGTTTATCTTGATCTTCTTTCCTTTAATCAGCTACTGTCCTTATCTGATCGTCCTTCAGCACTTAAGTTCAGATATCTAACTTCTGATGATTATCTCCTGATAATATAAGTACTGATATCCTTAAGTCCTGACTTCCAGTATAAGTACTGATCAACGGTTAAGTACTGATTTGTCCTGTTAAGTAAGATCTGAAATCTAAACATAAATTATATTAGCCATGACATTATCAAATATATCTAATAGATATCTCAGAGTTGTATAGTGAAGAAATGACTTGTCGATATCTCCGGTCTTCATGTCTTCAATTTGGCTTATCGATATCTCTGAGTTCTATAGTAGCTTTTCCTGACTTCTCGATAAGTCATTCTGGAGTTCTCGAATGACTTCTCTTAACACTTAATCTGTGAATTGTAGAGATCTTGACTTAGAATATTTTTCCCAAAACAGATTTGTTAAACTCCAAGCTTCTTCATAATTCTTTTGAGGCATAATCTTCTTGATCTTCTTACAGATGGAATTCGTAGGCTTGATACTATTTACAGAAAAAGTCTCCAGTCTGCCCTTGAAAATTTTTATAGACTTAAGTGGTACAATACAAAGTGCAAACTTAGATTACAATACAACTTACTTAGGGTTATCAATTTGACTTAGTCTTGTTATTGTACAGGCATGTCTTGCACAACAATCTCCCCCAATTTGTGAGAAGATTAATTATTACAAATTCATGCTTGTTAACAAGACTAACCCCAAGCTACAATGGAAATTTAGACTAATATATAAAAATTGACACAAATACATCATTTATACATTAGGTGATTTCTTGAGTTTAAACAGTTACATGCGTTAGACAAAGACAGTGTCTTTTATTTCTTCTCTAATGAGGTCCTTTAGATATACAAGAATTTCAAGTTCCTCTATGATTGGTGTCCCTCTTAGAGCTTTCACAAGTTTGAGTTTGTCATATTTTGAGTATCAATTCACCAAATCAATCCTAAATCTTGAGACTGTGCCAACTTTGACATTTAGAAATCTCCCATCCTTTGTAACTCTGCTCATACCTTTTTCTTTGAGTTCTTCTGATCTTTTGATGTACATTTCAATCTCCTCATCATACTTCCTTATCCTCTGTAACACCCCCAAATCCGGGGTCGGGGATCCGGGTTGTCACGAGTTCCATTTCCCTTAACAACACCCAATCTTAATAAATAATCAACTACTCTGTACTGTGACCCCACAATAAACACACACACCACAAGTTATAGTCTCAGAGATGAATATCCAAAAATAATCACAAGTCGTTTTATTCCACAATTATCTGCCAATACACCTTAAAAGGTTTTCTGAATAAATTTACATTTCTTTGCCATTATTACAATTCATAAATATAAATAAATCTGGTACATCAAAAGTTGAAAGCCTAGCCTATTGGTAGTTCCTACCTCAGCTACGGCGGCATCAATGCTTCTAGAAAACTGCGGAACGTCTCCTAATCGCTTGCGAATCGGGAGCTTGGTTCTGTTCATCTTTTCTATCTGTTGTTGTGTGATGAAAGAAGAAAGCAAGGGTGAGCAGCAAGCCCACCAAAATAATATGTATAATGATTAATAGTATATGAGCCTTCTTATAGTACTCATGAAAGTCTTGGTCAAAAGAAATGAACCAAGTTTGATATCTTAATGCGATGAAGTCGCAAAATATTCAGTATATATACATATATACTTTTCAAAATATTGGAAGTCCTCTTCCATGCATAATACACACAGAGTTCCAGTGTATAACTGTATAAAAATACCGTTGCAAGGTGATCTCATATATCTAACCTTGTCTCAACGTTTTTCTGAAAATCTTTGTCATGCATAAGATAATCATTTACTAGATATAAGTTTAAAAGATGAAGTTACAAGATACTCCAATATACTTATATCTTTTCCAAATACTACTTGAACTACCACCATTCAAGTTATAATTAGTTTCCAAAGTTCATCACATAGATGAGACTACAAGACCAGATTTGAATAGATTGAATCTTTAAAATATCATCAAAATAAAATGAAGTTATGAGATACTTCATTTGATGCAAACATCATTTTGAAAACTTGACCCTGCCAACACTCAACAATCTCCCAACCGTAGCCTTTCTATCGAAGTGCTCTGGGTAGTGTTGCAGAAATATCCAATTGGATGATGAACTCATTACGGGAGTTTATCGCGCCAGGAAGACCACTTACGATGATCAGTCATAGTAGTGCAACCCCACCATTTTCTACATGTAGAGGAGAACCTGTCGGATTTACTTGTCAACCGAACACTGAACTCCTAAGGAATGGACCGCCTTAGCGGAACTTCCAGGCCATTTGGGCCAATATAATAAGGCTGGGCCGGCGCCACTCGACCACTTATCCCACTCCTAGTTCAGATGAAATCCATGACTCTGAAACGTAAAGCTCGTTCCCCCTTTCCCCAAGTAGAAACTTGTTGATACGGCTCCACCAAGAAGTCGTATCTAGTTGGAAAGGAAAACTCACCGATATTTCCCAGGCGATGCCTGTTAATGGATTAACTTGTTCCAAGAATTTTACTTCCCGAGTGTTGGGTAAGTAATCAATTCATTTATCAAAACAGCAACCTTGTTGCGAATATAAAACACACCACAGAGCCGGATCCCTCATGTTTTGAGCGAGTATTTAAATCCCCTTCGAAAGGAGGGTCTTAAATATAAAAATGAGTTTTGGGATCCGCTCTAACTTTTAAAAATCATTTTGAAGACTCGCAAAACATTTTTAAGAATGTTTGGAGTGATGCTGATTTAACAAAATAAATCAGTCCCAATATATTAAAAAATATCTGAATATTATTATTTAAATAATATTCCCATAAAGAATAATCTTTATAAAAATAATTGAAGTAGAAGTTTTAAAACTTATACTTGAAATGAGTATTAAATAACCAAAGATATACTTATACGAAAGTACTATCTTTATTTGAATAATCAAAGATAAGTTTAATTATCGACACCTTATTCTTTAATAAAATAAAGAACATATCTCAGCAAATAATCGGAGTCATAGATCCTCAAATGAATATTCAAATAATATTCATTAAATAATATAAACTGAGTCATAAGCCCTCGAATGAATATTCAAATAATATTCAATAAATAATATAAAAGAGTCATAAGCCCTCGAATGAATATTCAAATAATATTCAAATAATAAAATAAAAGGAGTCATAAGTCCTCGAATGAATATTCAAAATAATATTCATGTAATAAAATAAAGAAGTCATAAGCCCTCGAATGAATATTCGTAATAATATTCATTAAATAAAATAAAGGAGTCATAAGCCCTCGAATGAATATTCGTAATAATATTCATTAAATAAAATAAAGTTATCGAATAAACCTTATTCGATTAATAGTTTTAAAAACTATATCAATATATATATATAAATATATATTATACTCGGGAGCCTCGCCTCCCGGTTTAGAAATATGTTCACCTTTTATCCCCTATACTAAGGGTAAACTCAAATACCGCTTATCTCTAGCATAGGTATTATGCAACTATAAACATTTGAACCAACAGATATATAAATCAAGAATATGAAACAGGCATGCATATATACCATATCACATACTACAATATATCGCAAGAATTTGCTAATAACCAATATGCATTTATCGCAAGATCATGCATATACACATATACATCACAACAACAGTTATACGGGTAGAAAACTTGCCTGAGCGACTGGGAGTTACGAATGGCTCGGGACGAGTCTGGTAACCTATAAACAACAAGTAAGTTGGAATTAAACCAAAGTCACTTGTAAATCTATACTTTAACTAACTTAGACTCTAACGCTTGTTTTGCGCTTACTGATTCTCTTAAGTCACTCGAGTACCCTCGGCTCCACCATTTTTAATAATTTAACCTTTACGAGTTTTAAGGCAATTCCTTCGCGAGTGTCTTACCAACTGCCTAACACACTTACCATAAATGTTTCATACATTAATTAACCCTTTTTGGTCTTTAACCTATGTTTCAAAGTAAGGCGAGGGGAAAAGTTTCGTCCGCGAAACGCCGTTACTTGAAACGGTCGTTTCTCCTAAACCGTGCATCGGAATCGAACGAACTATATATCAAAACGAAGCTCGTAACATGAGCTATCTAAACATGGCAGTGGTCATAATCTAGCAGGGGGTTCTCAGGTCCTAATGTTATGCACAAAAACAGTCCAAAGAAAATCGGACGTTACGACGACTATGTTTACGCGATTACCAATGTTTAAACTACTCTAATTAACCACCAACCAACTCATATCCATCAATACAACAAAACTTCACCTAAACCATACCACATCAGTCCATAATCTCCAAGGTTTTCAACTCAAACAACCACAATCAAGACCTATGAACTATAATCAAGCTTCAATTACCAAAACACTTCCAAATCAAACCAAACTACTAATAATCACAATCCATGCTTCTCATTTCACAACACCAACCATTAAACTTACTAACAAATAAAGTAAAGGCTAGGGTTTGAAGTTTATACCTTCCTTGGGAGGTGTTAAGTTGCTAGGAAGCCTTAGGGAGCCTCCTACAAGCTTGATCTTTCCAAAGAAATCAAGAACACAAAGTTAGGCTTTGAAGTTTCTAAAAGTCCGATTTAAAGAACTGTAAAAATGAGGGTCTTACCATGATTATTTGGACGAGACTTGTGAACAAGAGTTGTAGGCCATCTCAATACCTTTCCAATGAGCTATAGAACACAATATTTGAGTGATAAATGAAGGAGATACAGCAGTTTTAGTGTTCTGGTTCTGTTTTGGCCGAGAGCATGAAGAACAATGCCTTGGTTTCTTTTTGATTTTGATGAAAAATGATTTGCTTGGCTTGGTTGGTTTGATTTTTGTGTTTGTTTTAGTAAATTACCTAGTTGCCCTTGATTTTGTGTGGTTAAAAAGCCACCACATCTCCTTCCTTCCCATGTCATGCTTGTGTCATCCTCATGATGTCATCCTCCCCTCCTTGTCCTCTTTCTATTTGTTGGATGACATCATCCCCACTAATCCCCTTGATTAACTTCCTAATCGTTTGCCTAATGACCGCTGATCTGTTATACGGTTCGCTTAACTTTCGTTTTCGTTTATCGTTTGAGGGATCATACCCGGGATCTTATTACTTAGGTTCCCTTAACCTTTCTCAATATATTATATTCCTTTTATGATCCTCTCCTATAATTCTTTAATTTAAATCCTTTTTATCCTGTTACCTTTTTCTCAAATCTTTCCGTATCTAGTGTATTTCCGGGAAAAATCAAAGTGTTCGGATTTGGATTCTGACGATCTTTACATACACTTATATCCCATATAAAGTACTAATAAAATCTCAGAATATCCATATCAGAACCCCTACATAGTGTGGCATGAAAAGTTTTCTCATTCAGCAAAAACACTATTCATAAGGGTTTCAAAAATTTCCCAAAAATTGGGGTTATTACAGTCTCCCCTCCTTAAAAGGATTCCGTCCCGGAATCAGATAGAAAGTGAATAGGGATACTCTCTTAGCATTGCACTTTCTAACTCTCTAGTAAATTTTCCCACATTGTGGTTCTACCATCAAACTCTTACTAGTTTGATAACCCTTCTCCTAAGCACTCGTTCCTTTTTACTCTATACCCTTCCTGGTTGCTCCATATAGGTTACGTCTGGTTGCATGTCTATGCGCTCATATGCCCCTATTTGTCTAGCATCCGAATTACACTTCCTTAACATTGATACGTGGAACACGTTATGAACTTGCTACAGGTTCGGGGGTAGGGCTAGCTCATATGCTAACTTCCCAAACGTCTTAATATATCCAAGGGTCCAACAAATTGTAGACTTAGCTTTCCTTTCTTTCCGAACCTCATCAATCCTTTTCAAGGGTTTCCAAGGGGATAGTTATAACATTACTAGGCCCCCTATTTCATATTCTTTGTCCTTTTTTTGAGTCAAATCAGCATACCTCTTATGTCCATCTTGGGTTACTACCAGCCGTCCTCTGATTAGATCTATTATATCCCTGGTCCTTTGGACTACTGCGGGTCCGAGCATCTTGCGCTCTACAACTTCATCCTAACATAAGGGAGATCGACATTATCTTCCCTCAAGGATCTCATAAGGTGACACCTCGATAATGACATATGATCTATTGTCGTGATATAACTAAATCCGTGTTAAGTGATCATTCCAAATTCTTTCAAGTCTATTGCACAGACTCTCATTATAGCGTTTAGCATTAAAGCTTTTGCTTCTCAATACCCATTCTTTTCTAGTTCGTAATCGCTACAACCTTCCGTTCCTAATATTATACTAGTTATACTTTTGCTCGTTAGCGTTCTATAACCTTTTAATAACCACTTCAACCTTAGTATCACGAATGTGTTTCCATTTCGAATACTACCACAACTTTATTACTCCTTTTTCAGTTGTTTCTATTTTCCAAAATTTGATCAATCAAATAGAAGTAAAGGAATTTGTTGAGAGATCACTATGATCATGAACACTTGTTATATTGCATAGTTAGTACAGAAGGTGGCCAGCCTTTAGTACTTGACAAGCAATTAAACAATAGATGGTATCCTACTAGGCTTCTATCACACAGATAGATAGTCATTCGGCAATACCTCCCCTTCTGGAAGGGTTGTTCTTCTCAGATTACATGAAATGAAAAGAAGAGAAAAGAACGAACTGAAGAGAATTGTATATAAAAAAAATATATACTGCCACAAAATATCTGGCTTGGAACCTACCTCTGAATTATAGAGGTTTGTCATAGGAGAACAAAACATAAACGTATTTATATCAGCATCAAATATTATAGCATCGTATTTCCCATGCCTAAATATTTCTATTCCGTCCATCATTCTATGGACCCATGCTCTTCCTCGAGCTTATACACAATCACCTTTGAAACTCCCTCGACATCGAAAATCGAATCTGGGATCTCATTCTATACATCATCGCTACTAGAATTCTATGCTTGCACCGCAACCTTCCTCGTATAATAATACGACTCTCTATTGATAAGAAAGAATAATAATTCACTAGGTAGATACTCTACTTAATTAGTCTATCAATGATAACTTATACACTACCACGACCCGATTAGTGGTACTCAATCTCAACATCCATTCCAATACAACTCTCACGGTTGTAATCAGCTCGTTACTCGCAGAATCATTGCTGCCTTACTATGGTCCACCACTGACCCACTGTCATCATTCACTTTCCATGAAATCTTAATAGCTAACCATACGGAGTCCATACATGTCGTATCAAATCCTTCTAAGGAGGTAACATAATCACCAATCACAATTCATGAAGAACACTCCAAATTTCAGAATGACAACTATGATTTCTTGAGTGCATTGGACACTCTTAAACTATAAGTTTTCCTTCAAAAACTTTTACACAAGACTCTCCTGACCTAAGGGCATCTCACAAACTTGATGTGGCTCAAGGGCCTGGCTTGGGCCTTCTTGGGCCTAAGCTAAAAGTCCAAGGTTCCCCTGTTTTTCTGGGCAGAAAACGCCCTGACTTGAATTAACTTGTGACACATGGTTCTAACTCATATCCTATGAACTATGGTTGAAAAAACTTCTCTGACACTCCCTCTAACTAAGGCCCAACAGGGCCTAATGAGGGCCTACCCATGACATGGTCAAATCTCCCTATTTCTAAGTTGCAACAAAACTGTCCCCTGCTGGACAGATTTTGTTATTCTACTTGTGCACCTAATAAAATGACATGCAAACCTCCAACCAACACCTAAAACCTTTTATATACTCCCAATACTAACTTCGGGTGGCTTGGGCCTCAAAGTGCACATTAATGACATGGTCAAAACTCACTCTAAACCTCAGGGTACTAAACTGATTTTCTGCAGAAACTATAACTCTCCTTTCTCCAAAGTTTTGACTTGACAAACTCAACTACCAACAACCCAATACTCAAACCAAGACTTAAACATGGTAATCTACTGAACTAACTCCCTTATTCTCAAAATAACATTGGGTGAGATCATCCTTACCTAAGATACAATTATGGCAAAACAAACGAAACTACACTTCAAAAATCACAAATCTTCATGCTTTTGAAACAACAAGATATGCATTTTTATAAAAGATAACCACGAATTATTACCATGCAACAAGAAGCATAAATCAATATTAACACATTATTCCTACTGAAATTAAGGCTTACTAACAAAATCTTTCCAAATGATCAAAATCTTATAACATTCTAAGAGAAATCCGCATGCATGCATGTCTTCGGGTTTTGCAAACCAAAACAACACATTTTCTACCTATATTCTATCATAAAATTGACATGCAAGCCTAGCATAAGCTATACCTAGATGATCTCTTAGCATGCAAAGAGTTTTATCAAATTTTCACCATAAAATTCAAGTCATTATCACATAATCATGCAAAAATTGAGTTAAGCAACAAGATTAGTCTTAAGGACCATTCATTCGGCTCCCATATGGTCATGGCCGAATGAAATGGATGGGAATGGCCATTTAATCATCAAGAGTTTCCCTCTCAAGACTTGGCACTTCTCCATTCCTCGTAGTCCTCTCAAAAACAACCCTAAACTCACAAGAATCAAGGTTGTATTTTGAGTTTCACTAGAACCTTTACATGCAACTTTTAAACTTAAACTTTCTACTCAAAACTCTTTGAAATATGAGTGATCATGGTATGGGAAGTAACATTTAATTGTGTAAAGAGTGGAAGCTTGGTTGAGGAATGAAGAAAAATGGGAGGGGGTGGTTCTCGGCTAAACCCGAGAGTGAGAGAGGGAGGGCCGAGAGTGAGGGAGGAGGAGGGAGAGAATAATGAGTGTGGTGTGGGTGATGAGTGAAAATGATCATGTCTTTGCTTGTTTTATGGTTTTTTATTGGCAAAAGTGAGTGGAATTAGGAATTGACATGATTAGCCTTCCACTTGAACTTGGTTCAATTTGCATGCAAGGGTAAAGAAGGTATTTGGCTAGGAAATAAGAGTTAGTGGGGGTGGTTATTGACTCTTAGCCCTTTTGGAATGTATGGAAGGAATTTGCATGCAAGGATAACTATGTAATTTTCTAATTAAATTTATAAAGATTTATTTTTATAAAATAAAACACAAGTTCAAAAATTATAAAATTTATACCATAAAATAACTTGGATTTTTAGAGACTTTATAAAATCATTTTCAAAATTTGTGAACAAAATAACTTTTAAAAGAAAATTTTTTCAAGGCTTAGAATATTCCTTATAAATCAAAATAAAGAAATTAAATAAATTCTTGCTTTGAAAAATCATATACTACATAAAGCAAATTTATAATGCAGAAATTTTCACTCACACAAACGTACAATCATTGAATATATTTTCATTCGGCTTTAAAATTATATCAAATCCACAAATAATATTACACGAAAATACCGGTTGTAACATCCTCTCCCCCTTAAGGGATTCTGTCCCCAGAATCTAAGAGAACAGATGAGGATACCGGGAACGCATAACAGACTCTAACTCCCAAGTCGATTCTTCGACCTTAGGGTTCCTCCAAAGTACTTTTACTAACTTTACTGACTTATTTCTAAGGCTTTTCTCTTGCCAGTCGAGTATTTTAACCGGTTGCTCTATAAATGACAGGTCTGCCTGAATTTCTACAGGTTCATATTCTATCACATGGCTAGCGTCAGGATTGTACTTCTTAAGCAACGACACATGGAACATATTATGCACATGCTGATACTGAGGTGGTAAGGCCAACTCATAGGCCACCTTTCCCACTTGACTCAATATTTCAAAAGGACCTATGTATCTAGATGTTAACTTCCCTTTCTTGCCAAATCTCATCAACCCTTTTCTAGGTGACACCTTCAGCAACACAGCTTCACCAATTTGGTATCGAACATCCTTACGCGCTGGATCCGCATACTTCCTCTGTCTATCTTGAGCAGCAAGCAACCTTTTCTGAATTAACTTGACTGTGTCATGCAACTGTTGTACCAATTCCGAGCCGAGAATTCTTCCTTCTCCTACTTCATCCCAACTTGTTGGTGATCTACATTTTCACCCGTACAAAGCTTCGTATGGTGGCATGCCGATACTGGAATGATAGCTGTTGTTGTAAGAGAATTCAATCAACGGCAAATGGTCATCCCAACTACCTACAAAATCGATTGCACAACTGCGCAACATGTCTTCGATTGTTTGAATTGTCCTTTCGCTCTGATCATCAGTCTGTGGGTGGTACGCCGTGCTCATATTCAACTTCGTGCCAAGATATTCCTGAAATTGCTTCCAGAATCTCGAGTTAAATCAGGGATGTCTGTCTGAAACTATTGATACGGGTACTCCATGCCTTAGTACGATTTCGCGCACATACAGATGAACCAACTTGTCCAGTGACGACTTCTCGTTTATTGGAAGGAAATGCGCCGACTTCGTAAGACGATCAATTATAACCCATATTGCGTCATGCCCGGATTTCGTTCGCGGTAGTCCTACTATAAAGTCCATAGGGATATTTTCCCATTTCCATTCTGGAATCTTCAGGGGCTGAATTAATCCGCTTGGTCGTTGATGTTCTGCCTTCATTTTCTGGCAAGTATAGCACTTCGCAACCCATTCTGCCATGTCTCGCTTTATATTTGGCCACCAAAAGTTCTTCTTTAAGTCTCGATACATCTTGGTACTTCCCGGGTGGATTGAAAATTTTGAATTGTGGGCTTCATGGAGGATCTCATTCTTTAATTTAGGTACATGAGGAATCCATATTCTGGATGAAAACCTTAGTATCCCTTGCTCATCCCTTTGAGTATCAATCTCCTCTCCAGATAACTGATTCTTCTCTTTCTCCATTACTTCTTCTTGACACTTCTTTATCTTTTCCACTAGTGTTGGCTGAAAGGTCATTGCACGACAAACTTCCTCGACTTTTTCGCAAGCACAAAGTTCCAATTCCAATCTCTCGATTTCTTCAGATAACTCTTTTGATATTATCATCATATTCAGTCCCTCCTTCCTACTCAGAGCATCAGCCACTATATTCGCCTTTCCAGGATGGTAATTTATCGAACAGTAATAGTCTTTGATCAATTCCAGCCATCTCCTCTGCCTCATATTGAGCTCTTTCTGAGTAAAAATGTACTTTAAACTCTTGTGATCCGTGTAGATTTCACACTTCTCTCCGTAGAGGTAATGTCTCCAAATCTTAAGTGCGAACACTATGGCGGCTAGTTCTAAGTCATGCGTCGGGTACTTTAACTCATGCGGTTTCAATTGTCTTGACGCATATGCGATCACTTTATTGTGTTGCATCAACACACAACCCAAACCCTTATGTGAAGCGTCGCTGAATATTACAAAGTTCCCTTGATCATCTAGAAGTACCAACACCGGAGTTGTTACCAACTTCTGCTTCAACTCTTGAAAGCTATCCTCACATTCTGTACTCCATTCAAACTTTTGATTCTTTCTGGTTAACTTGGTCAATGGCGTGGCGATTTTCGAAAAATCCTTGACAAACCTTATGTAGTATCCTACCAATCCTAGAAAACTTCGCACTTCCGTAGGAGTCTTTGGCCTCTCCCAAACCATAACTGCCTCAATCTTTGCCGAATCCACTTTAACGCCTTCATTTCCAATGACATGCCCCAAAAATTGAACTTCCTTTAACCAAAACTCACATTTGGTAAACTTGGCATACAACTTCTCTTGACGAAGTATTTCCAATGCTATCCAGAGGTGCTGCTTATGTTCTTCTTCCGACTTCTATAATAAATAAGGATGTCATCAATGAATACCACGACAAATTTGTCCAAATACTTCTTAAATACTCGATTCATCAGATCCATAAATGCGGTCGGAGCATTGGTCAGTCCAAACGGTATTACTAGGAATTCATAATGCCCATATCTGGTCCTGAATGCGGTCTTGGGAATATCTTCTTCTTTGATCTTTAATTGATGGTATCCCGATCTCAAGTCAATCTTTGAAAAGCATTTTGCTCCCTTCAACTGGTCAAAAAGGTCATCTATTCTTGGTAGCGGGTAGCGGTTCTTGATCGTTACCTTATTCAACTCCCGATAGTCTATGCATAGTCGCATACTCCCATCTTTCTTCTTTACAAACAGAACAGGTGCTCCCCATGGCGACATACTTGGCCGTATCACTCCTTTATCCAACAATTCTTGTAGCTGGCTTGCCAACTCTTTCTTTTCTGCTAGTGCCATCCTATATGGGGCCTTTGAAACTGGTTCCATACCTGGAGCAAGGTTGATCTCGAACTCGATTTGTCGATCTGGTGGTAAGCTTGGTAGTTCGTCGGGAAACACATCCGGAAACTCGTTAACTACAGGGATATCTTCCATGCTGGGGCTGCCTTTTTCCGAATCCACTACATAAGCTAGGAACAACTCACAACCTTTTTTAAGTAGCTTCTTAGCCTGAACTATTGTAAGAAATAGTTGATCTTGCCTCTGCCCCTTAAATACTACCTTCTCTCCACTCTTTGTCTTTAAATACACTTTCTTGGTCTTACAATTAATCTGAGCGCTATTCTCTCCTAACCAATCCATTCCTAAAATTATATCAAACTCTCCCAACTTGAAGAGTATCAAGTCGTCTGAAAACTTATACCCCAAAATATCGATCTCACACTTTGGACAAAATTGATTCACAGGAATCTTCTCTTGGTTCGCAATTACCACCTTTAATACCTCACTCATAATCATTTTCTCACATTGAAGCTTATCAACAAAAGATTTTGATATGAAAGATCTTGTTGCTCCCGAATCAATCAATACTTTAGCTTTGACATTATTGAGTAAAAGTGTACCTGCTATCACCTCAGAATTCTGAACAACATCCTTCATCTTCAGATTAAATGTCCTTGTTGTTGCTTGCGGGGTTGGTGCGGGTGGTGGAGGTAATGCCAATACCTCAGCTGGCACGCTTGCACTGGTACTTGCCACATTCATCAAAGCTTTGACTGGTCCGGTTGCCTTGCACTCCCTAGCCATGTGTCCAGTCTTCCCACACTTGTAGCACGTAACTCCTGACTTCGGCATATTGCACTCATTTGCCAAATGTCCCTCCTGATTGCACCTATAACAGGTCATGCTCAGCTTATTGCACACTCTGGGGTGCCTTCTTCCACAGTGCTTGCATTCCGGTCTCTGGAACCTGTTTTCTCCAACTTGCCCTTGGCTTGCCTGGTTGTTCCCTTTTGATTCTTGCCTTTTGCCCAAATTTCCCTTCTTTTGAAAATTTCCGCCCTTATGGAATCCGATCCTCTTTACATTCCGATCTTGTGAACTTCCGGCTTCAGACTTTTCTCCATAAAATGGAACCTTCCTCTTCTTGTTATCCCTCTCTTTCCTTGACTCCATCCCATTATTCTCAATCAGAGCAGCTTTCTGTACTACTCCCGCATAAATTTCAAGCTCAAACATAGCCACTCTATCTCTGATCTAAGGCTCCAATCCTTGCTGAAATTTCTTTGCTTTTTCCTCCTCAGTGCTGGTATACTTTGTCACAAACCTTGATAACTCAGTGAACTTCTTCTCATACTCAAATACAGTCATGTTCCCTTGCTTCAACTCAAGAAATTTTAGCTCCATCTGATTCTGCATGTACTTAGGGTAATACTTGTCCAGAAATAAGTTCTTAAATCTCTCCCAAGAAACCTGCTGAGTGACTTCCATAGCTTTTACTGATTACCACCAATAGATGACTTCTCCCTTCAAGAAGTAAGTAGCATACGGCGTCTTCTGATCGTCTCCTAACTGTACCAACTCAAAAGCCCTTTCCATCTCCTTGATCCATGTGTTACCTATCACTGGATCAGTGGTATCATGAAATGCAGGTGGATTCACATTCTGAAAAGCCTTGAAAGTGACAATTTGTCTAGGTGGTACTGGTGGTTCAGGTGGTTGGTGTGGCTCACGGTTATCTTGGTTTTCAATTCGTTGTTGAAGAGTTAGTTGTTGTTGAGCTATAGTATTGGTCTGCTGTTGCAAGGTTTACAGTAGTCGAAGAATGTTTGGGTCTGTGGTGGATGTGGTTGTTGGGTTCTTCTTTTTGGGAGGCATGATCCTGAAATAAGAGTTGTGTCAAAACAGATATGAATGATAAAATGATTCGAGGGTATCACATGGCATTCTCATTTACATATGGGGTCAAGTTTCCAAATTAAGCAGATATGATGATACAAACGTAAAATAACAGTTGAGAGCAAATGGAACAATAACACATAATTATTGAAATTTTAAAGGTCACAATACATAGGATTAGGACAAAGTGTGATTCTAGGAATAACAGGCTTATTTAAAGGAAACAACGGAAACAACTGGGGATTCCACAGAGTCTGATAGTACAAAAACATGAAAGGTAAATAGAAAGAACTAAGGCTCCACTCCATCTGAACGGGGCTTGGTAGTCTTTTCCTCTCGAAGCGTCTTCACAATGCTCTGGAGCTCATCCGCCACCATCTGAATGACATACTGGCTGGTGCGGTCCCAGTGCGCTGACATCTCCTCAAGCTTAGTGTTGACGTACTGAACCAAGGTCTCAAGTCTCGCAGTCATCTGCTCCTTGGGCTTCCCTTCGTAGTTTCGGCTGTCTGGGTACACGTTCTTCAGTCGGTCTATCAATCGGTCGTACTTTCCTTGAAGCATGTCAAACTCGCACCTCAACTCAGCATACACCGTGAAAGCAATAGTGTCGTCCGACCCAGAGGATGACGAGGAATGCGCCCTTTGCTGACAACCAATAAGAGGAGTATTAATAATAAATTTACTTATCCTACTCTCTCGCATATTATCTATAACCTACACACATATTCTATAACCTATTTGGGCTATCCAGGGACTCTAAACCGTGGCTCTGATACCAAAACTTGTCACACCCCCAACTTAAACAACAAATTAAATATAGCTATTACAAAATTTTAAAAGAGATAACACAACCAAATCCAAGATCTTACAGTTTAGGGTTTGGAACATCCCAACACTACCATCTATTACAACTGATTATAAATACCGAGTCCTCACACAAACTACTATCACTTATTCTACCTGAGCTCGAACATAAGCATCAACATCACAGGTCTTACAGGCAGTCTGCTTGAATCTAACCATAGCTGCTAGCTGTAATATCAGGGTAAAGCAAGGAGTGAGCCAAATGCTCAACAAGTGCTAACAGTACGATACAAAACATAAATCGAGATATACATTAAAGAATGACAATGGAAAGACATAACCAATGATAACGAGAGATAAAACTATGTGAGATAACATCATTTTGCTTGTATCAAAACAATTTTTAAAAATCATGTCTTAATCAAAATCATTTTATGACGCTACAGATTACAGCCGGTGATCAGCCGCGAAGTAATCCCGAACCTCGCTGGGTTCTAAAATATTAATGGGAATCCCTAGGCAACTTTTAAGCCTAATATAAGTGTGGAAAGGACTCGCGTCTCAGTCCAGATCCACCATTCAAAGAAAACATTTATCCCCCTTTCGGACTGAAAAACCCACATTTTATTTATTTCAAAAACTGATGCCGAATTATGACAAAATCTCTTTTTACAGTAAACATCTTTATCAAAGGATTATAGATCAACTCGAAACACGGGGAAATGGTGCTAACTCTCAGAGCCATGAATCATAAAACTAAACTCTGTTAGGGTAACTGAATGGTTTTCATGTATCAAAGTTTGGACAAGGGAATTTAGTGAGGCTATTGGATATCATGAAAGGAAGTGCCAAATTGGGCTTAAAGCAATGGTTTCTCATCAAGGTTCAAGTGCTGGATCATCAAGAATGTAAGCTTCATGAATACTAAGGGTGTTAAGGTATGAAGAAATGATTTTTAGCTCAGGATATAACAGAATTGACAAGTTTTAGGATAAGAAAGAGGGGTATCAATCAATTAGGGACAACTTTGATAAATATCTGGCTTTCAGGTATCAAGGTAAAGTTCTATATGGGTTCAAATATCAGGATGAGATATCATTACTTAGGAATCATCAGCATGTTAATCAAGAGAATCAACTAAGAGTGGTAACTACCCTTTCCTTTATCATGGCATTCAAATTAGTTTAGTATACTATCATGAATAAGACTTTTGAACTACTTGCAATACGTACTCGAGGGTTCATGGCATTTCTATATGATTCAAAGATAAACGTAAGATACGCTTGATTTAATATATCAAATGACAAGGATAGTTGTAGCAATGTATGAATTATTAGCAGTAAATACGAAGGTCAAGTTGAATCACTTACCTTGAGAAAGGCTAGTCTGGTCTGACTGGTAGGAGCAACTGGAGCTTCACTCGACCTTTATGGCATGTTTTCCCTCGACTCGAGATCCTACATAAATAATAATCCACATTATAATATTCTCACTAACTTAACCTATTTACAACCCGAAATTAAACACGGATAGCACTTAGGCCTATATGCACCTAATTTTATATTCACTTTTAAATTACAAAAGTACACACATAGCCACATAATTACATATCATATATTAATACCAATAACACCATATATACCATAATGCAACACTAGGCTTGGATGATCTCGACTCACAACTTAAGTCACTTGATCGCTAAACTAGACAAGGTCTTCTAATTTTGGCTTCCTAACTCGATGTGCCTTTCCTAAACTATCCAAAATCTATTGACCCTCTACTGACCTTATACTATCTTACAACTATGGTGGTCGACCAAATACTCACTTCTAAGTGTTCTAAAACTATGTTATAAGTGAAAGTGCTCACTGGTACAAATTTCAGAATGACAACTATGATTTCTTGAGCACATTGGACACTCTTAAACTATAAGTTTTCCTTCAAAAACTTTTACACAAGACTCTCCTGACCTAAGGGCATCTCACAAACTTGATGTGGCTCAAGGGCCTGGCTTGGGCCTTCTTGGGCCTAAGCTAAAAGTCCAAGGTTCCCCTGTTTTTCTGGGCAGAAAACGCCCTGACTTGAATTAACTTGTGAAACATGGTTCTAACTCATATCCTATGAACTATGGTTGGAAAAACTTCTCTGACACTCCCTCTAACTAAGGCCCAACAGGGCCTAATGAGGGCCTACCCATGACATGGTCAAATCTACCTATTTCTAAGTTGCAACAAAACTGTCCCCTGCTGGACAGATTTTGTTATTCTACTTGTGCACCTAATAAAATGACATGCAAACCTCCAACCAACACCTAAAACCTTTTATATACTCCCAATACTAACTTCTGGTGGCTTGGGCCTCAAAGTGCACATTAATGACATGGTCAAAACTCACTCTAAACCTCAGGGTACTAAACTGATTTTCTGCAGAAACTATAACTCTCCTTTCTCCAAAGTTTTGACTTGACAAACTTAACTACCAACAACCCAATACTCAAACCAAGACTTAAACATGGTAATCTACTGAACTAACTCCCTTATTCTCAAAATAACCTTGGGTGAGATCATCCTTACCTAAGGTACAATTATGGCAAAACAAACGAAACTACACTTCACAAATCACAAATCTTCATGCTTTTGAAACAACAAGATATGCATTTTTATAAAAGATAACCACGAATTATTACCATGCAATAAGAAGCATAAATCAATATTAACACATTATTCCTACTGAAATTAAGGCTTACCAACAAAATCTTTCCAAATGATCAAAATCTTATAACATTCTAAGAGAAATCCACATGCATGCATGTCTTCGGGTTTTGCAAACCAAAACAACACATTTTCTACCTATATTCTATCATAAAATTGACATGCAAGCCTATCATAAGCTATACCTAGATGATCTCTTAGCATGCAAAGAGTTTTATCAAATTTTCACCACAAAATTCAAGTCATTAACACATAATCATGCAAAAATTGAGTTAAGCAACAAGATTAGTCTTAAGGACCATTCATTCGGCTCCCATATGGTCATGGCCGAATGAAATGGATGGGAATGGCCATTTAATCATCAAGAGGTTCCCTCTCAAGACTTGGCACTTCTCCATTCCTTGTAGTCCTCTCAAAAACAACCCTAAACTCACAAAAATCAAGGTTGTATTTTGAGTTTCAATAGAACCTTTACATGCAACCTTTAAACTTAAACTTTCTACTCAAAACTCTTTGAAATATGAGTTATCATGGTATGGGAAGTAACATTTACTTGTGTAAAGAGTGGAAGCTTGGTTGAGGAATGAAGAAAAATGGGGAGGGGGTGGTTCTCGGCTAAACCCGAGAGTGAGAGAGGGAGGGCCGAGAGTGAGGGAGGAGGAGGGAGAGAATAATGAGTGTGGTGTGGGTGATGAGTGAAAATGATCATGTCTTTGCTTGTTTTATGGTTTTTGTATTGGCAAAAGTGAGTGGAATTAGGAATTGACATGATTAGCCTTCCACTTGAACTTGGTTCAATTTGCATGCAAGGGTAAAGAAGGTATTTGGCTAGGAAATAAGAGTTAGTGGGGTGGTTATTGACTCTTTAGCCCTTTTGGAATGTATGGAAGGAATTTGCATGCAAGGATAACTATGTAATTTGCTAATTATATTTATAAAGATTTATTTTTATAAAATAAAACACAAGTTCAAAAATTATAAAATTTATACCATAAAATAACTTGGATTTTTAGAGACTTTATAAAATCATTTTCAAAATTTGTGAACAAAATACCTTTTAAAAGAAAAATTTTCCAAGGCTTAGAATATTCCTTATAAATCAAAATAAAGAAATTAAATAAATTCTTGCTTTGAAAAATCATATACTACATAAAGCAAATTTATAATGCAGAAATTTTCACTCACACAAACGTACAATCATTGAATATATTTTCATTCGGCTTTAAAATTATACCAAATCCACCAATAATATTACACGAAAATACCGGTTGTAACAAAATCAGAATAATATTACCAAAAGTATTTTATCAAAATCATTTATTGAATAAATTATTTCAGTTCTGAGTTATTTATAAGTCCAAAAAGATACTTTTAGAGATCTCTGTGAGTTAATCACTTATAGAGAACTCTACAATGACTTATCGATAAGTCATAATAAAGCTTATCTAGAAGTCACTCGAGAAGTCCGTAAATTGACTTATCGAGAATTCAGTCGAGAAGTCTTAAAATGACTTGTCGATAAGTCAGTTAGACTTATCGAGAACTCAGTTCTTTATATACTTTTGATCACTTTGATTCTGCCTTGTGTTAATTTTATATATTGAAAATGTAAATCAATAATTAGAGAGTTTTCTTAGATTTTTTTTTTAAAACAATCCAAGCTAAATTTTGAATTTTGAAAAAATAAATATGGAGAGATTTCTGAAATATTTATAACTCATATATCAGTTAGTTTCTAATAAAATCAAATTACTTTTGATTTATTAGAAATTGATCTACTGCAACACATTAGCTGAGTTCTTGCCTTAGGATGAAGAATTAAGTATTCTAATTTTACCTACAAGTCTAGTGAAAGTTGCTTCATCCAAAGGTTTAGTAAAAATGTCAGCTAATTGTTTTTCTATTGGAACAAAAATGAGCTCAATGGTACCATTAGCAGCATGTTCTCTAATAAAATGGTACCTTAAATCAATGTGCTTTGTCCTAGAGTGATTAACTGGATTAGCCACAATAGATATAGCACTAGTATTGTCACACATGATTGAAATTTTGTGTAAGAATATGCCATAATTCATTAGCTGATTTCTAATCCAAAGCACTTGAGCACAACAACTTCCAGCAGCTATGCATTCAGCTTCAGCTGTGGAAGTTGACACATATTATTGTTTCTTACTATACCAGGATAGGAGTCTTTGTCCAAGAAAGTGACAACTTCCACTAGTACTCTTTCTGTCCACCCTGCATCCAGCAAAATCTGCATCTGTGTATCCAACAGCTTCAAAACAAGTTCCCTTAGGATACCATAATCCCAAGTTTAGAGTCTCATTCAAGTGTCTGAAAAATCCTCTTCACAGCCATCAAATGTGATTCTTTTGGATTGGCTTCAAATCTTGCACACAAACATGTGGCAAACATGATGTCTGGTCTACTTGCAGTTAAGTAAAGCAATGATCCAATCATTCCTCTATAGCTTGTAATATCTACACTTTTGCCCTTTTTATGTTCATCCAACTTTGTTGCTGTAGACATAGGTGTAGATGCATGTCAACAATCAACCATGCCAAACTTTTCAATAAATCTTTAACATACTTAGTCTGGCTGATGAAGATTCCATCACTTCTTTGACTGACTTGAAGTCCAAGAAAGTAACTTAATTACCCCATCAAACTTATTTCATATTCACTCTACATAAGCTTTGAGAATCTTTGACAAAGCTTCTCATTAGTAGAACCAAAGATGATATCATCCACATAAATCTAAACTAGGATCATATCACCACCATACAACTTGTAGAAGAGTGTCTTGTCTATTGTTCCTCTAGTGAAACCATGTTTAAGTAGAAAATCTGTCAGTGTGGCATACCAAGCTCTAGGTGCCTGTTTTAGTCCATATAGAGCCTTGAGTAGCTTGTACACAAAATCTGGAAATTGTGGATCTTCAAAGCCAGGTGGTTGTTGCACATAAATTTCTTCTTCTAACTCACCATTTATGAAGGCACTCTTGACATCCATTTGATACACTTTGAAGTTTGAATGTGCAATAAATGCTAGAAAAATCCTTATTGCTTCAAGTCTTGTAACTGAAGCAAAAGTTTCATCATAATCAATTCCTTCTTCCGGTGAGTAGCTTTTTACAACCAACCTTGCCTTGTTTCTGGTAACTATACCCTTTTCATCCATCTTGTTCCTGAACACCCATTTTGTTCCAATTACACTTCTGTTCTTAGGTGTAGGAACTAACTCCCAAACTTTTTTTCTTTCAAACTGATTATGCTCTTCTTTCATGACAGATATCCAATCATGATCTATAAGAGCTTCTTTAATTTTCTTAGGCTCTACTTGAGATAGAAAGCATGCATGTAGGCACTTATTAGCTGTTGCACTTCTAGTCCTTACACCAATATTGGGATCACCAATTATTGCATTTTGATTGTGACTTCTATCCCATTTTCTGGTGTGAGTTTTTTGACTGACGCCTTCATCATTTTCTTCATTATTTGTATGAATGGTAGATTCTTCTTCTCTTTCCCCCTAAGTTTGTGTTATCAAATTCAAGTGTATGAGATGAGCTTCTGTTTTCATGATTTTCCTATTCAGTAGTCTCTTCATTCATCATTTGTTGTGCATTTCCTTCATCCTCTTCATCAAAATCACTGTTAATATTGAGATTTTCAAATGCAAGGGCTTCAGCTTCATTATCATTAAGGCATTCCAAGCCTGAACACTTATCATCATCAAAAGTCACATATGTGCTTTCCGTAACTTTCTTTTAATCAATTACATAGACCTTGTAGGCAGTTCTCTCCAATGAATATCCCAGAAAAATTGCTTCAGAAACCTTTATGTCAAATTTTTCCACATATTCAAAGCTGTCTTTTAAAATATAACACTTGCTTCCAAGCACATGAAGATGCTTTACAGTATGCTTTCTCTTATACATGATTGAGTAAGGTGATTTTCCATGAATCTTGTTAATTAAATATCTCTTTTGAGTGTAACAGGCAGTATTTAAGGCTTCTTCCCGAAAACTAGTTGGCAGATTGGCATCTTGCAGCATTATCCTTGCAGCTTCTACCAATGTTCTGTTCCTTCTCTCAACTACCCCATTTTGTTGAGGTGTTCTAGCAGCAGAGAACTCTTAAGTAATGCCTTTTTATTGCAGAATTTACTCAATGGTGCATTTCTAAATTCTGTTCCATTATTACTTTTCAATCTCTTCACACAGTTTTGATCTTCAGCCTGTTTCTCTATCTTCCTTATATGCTCAATTATGATGTGTGGAGTCTCATCTTTAGAATGCATAAATTCTACCCATGTGTATCTTGAGTAGTCATCCACCATCACAAATGCATATTAGTTTCTTGAAATTGATAAGACATTCACTGGCCCAAACAAGTCCATGTGAATAAGTTGCAATGGTGCACTTATGGAATTCATAGTTTTGACTTGTGACTTAATCTTTTCATTTTTACTTTCTGCCAAGCTTCACAGACTTCAATTTGAGCGAACTCTAATTTTGGCATGTCTCTTAGCAGCTCTTTCTTGACTAGAGTGTTGATTTCCTTGTAGTTTAGATGTGAGAGTTTCTTAACTTGCTTTGCTCTATGAATGCCTTGGTGTAGAAGCAACAAATTCCATCCTCATTTGTTGAGTCCAAGTCTGCAACAAACAAGCTTCCTTTCCTTGCTCTTTTCAGAGCAACTTCATTGGTTTTCTTGCTGATGAAGATACATTCTTCTTTTTCAAATAAAAGTTTAAAACTTTTGTATGGAAACTGGCTAACACTGAGAAGATTTACTTCAAGACCACCTACCAATGCTACATCATCAATGACAACATTTCCAGAAATAATCTTGCCATATCCCATTGTAAATCCTTTGCTATTGTCTCCAAAGGTCACCAAAGGGCCAGCCTTCTCCTCAAATTGTGATAACAGGGCCTTATCACCTGTCATATGCCTGGAGCATCCACTTTCTATGATCCATATGACCTTCTTCATTTTTCCCTGCACATAATGAGTTTTAAGTGTGTTTAGCAACCCAAGCAGTGTTGGTACTTTCTTCTTGTTAAATGATTTAGCAGAAGTAGAGTTAGAAGTCTCAGAAAGAATAGCATTCATAGATGTTTGTGCATTTTCCCTTGCAGCTGTAGATCCAATACTGACTTCTTTGAGATCTACTCTCAGCTTGTGGAAACTTTTCATTACTTTTAAGTTAAAGGGAATGTAGTGAAACTTATCACAAAATGAATTGGGATCATTTGCATTGGCTTCATTATACTTGCAGGCTCCTTCAACTGGATTGCTAATAACCTTTTTACAAAGGCGAGTTAGGTGATTCACAAATCCACATTTTTCACATTTCTTCCTTGGAGCATCAACAACATAAGAAAAATTGTTGCTTTTGTTTATCCCAATCTTCCTATTTCTTTCTTACATCTTCAGTTTTTATTTCCTTGACGGGTGTCTTGGAATCTTGGTTATCCATGAGCTTCTTTTCAACTTTTGAAGTTTGAGCTGTTTCTGCATTTTTCTTCTCATTGTATTCATCAGCAATTTCTTGCTTTATGATCAACTCCTCTTCACTGAAATCTACTTCACATGCTTTGAACATAGGTGAGCCAACCTTTTTCAGCATAGCTGGAACATATTCATTTTCATCTATTTTCCCTTTTTCACCTACAGCTTTCTTTTTGTTGTTCAAGGAATCATAATCAAGACCAATGGCAATATTTGCACATGGCTTGTTCTTCTCATGATATTGGCCAACCAACTCAGATGCATTCCTGAAAGATTTCAATTTGACTTCATTCTTTTCTAACTTTTCCCTTAACACAACTTCAATCTCACTTGCACACTTGAGCTTGTTCTTCAGATATGCATTTTCTTGTTTCACAGCTTCAAGCTCTACCAACAACAGCTCAGTTCCTTGTTTCTCATTTTCAAGCTTCTCATTTATCTTTGTTAGTCTGCTAACCTCTTCATTAGCAACAACCATACTTGTATGAATGTGAAATATTTCTGTGCTCTTTTTTCTATAGTTTCCTTATATTAACTCACATTTAAATCAATGGTGGTAAGAGTTGGTACCCGTGTTTTTGATGAGGATGACTCTCCTTGCTCGAAGGCCATAAATGCATAATTTCCAACTTCCTCATCTTCATCATTATCATAATCATCCCAACCCTTTCCCTCTACAATATAAGCCTTTCTTTGTTGTTTCTTCAGAAGAGCTTCATACTTTGCTTCCAGTTTAAGATAAGTTTGTCTTTCTTTGCTTTCTTGGGTTTCCTGCATTCTGTAGCAAAATGGCCTAGCTCATCACAGTTATAGCACCTTATCTTTGATCTGTCAACAGATCCAGTTTTGTAACGATTTTTGCTATCATATGTATACTGCCCTTTTCCTTTCCAGCTGCTGTCTTTGTTGAATGATTGTCCTTTACCCTTGAAGAATCTTGGCTTCTTTACTCTAATATTAGAGAACTTTCTTACCGGATAGGCCATTGACTGATCTAGCTCATCAAGTTCATCTAGGATGTAGAACTCATCTTCTACCAATTCCAATTGTTCCCGTGAATCATTGTTTCTTTGCTCATTTGTTAAAGCAACTGGAGTCTGGGATCTTGGCTAATCATTAGAGGTCTGGCTTTCATTGACAATTAGAGCACTTGAGCCATCTACAACATGCCCTTGACCAGCCCTAAATGACTTTCTTTGAATCATCTCCAATTCATATATTTTAAGATTCTATATAGAACTTCCAGAGTTATTCTACTCAAGTCTCTCTCTTATCTGATTGCTGAAATTTTCTGTTCCAAATGGTCAGGGAGTGTGAGCAAAAACTTCAAGTTCACTTCTCCAGCTTCATAATATTTATCATGCAGCTCCAAGTTATTAATCAACTTGTTAAACCTTTCAAAAACATAATTAATACTTTCCTTTGGCTTAGCCATGAAACCCTCATACTATGGAATTAGTATCCTTCTTTGATTTGACCTAACTTCCTCTGTTCCTTCACAAAGTATTTTAATCTTCTCCCAGATCTGTTTAGCAGTGTCACAGTTGACAATTGTATTGTACATTACACTGTCAAGTGACTCTATCAAGATCAGCTGCAAGCCACTGTCTACGGAGACTTTTTCTTTCTCAGGTTCAGTGTACTCTGAAGGGTCTTTAGAAGCATAATGAGCTGGAATGACTATGTCTCCATCTGTAGATTCCTCAACTCTTACCATAGGAGTGAAAGGCCCATTCTTGAGAATCTATATATATAATGGATTGGCCATCATGATAAATAACAACATTTTCTTCTTCCATAGAGTATAGTTAGTCTTATCAAAATTAGGGATTTCGATGCTACTGATTTTCTGTGTATTCATTCTTCCAAGATCTTGAATTTGTTTACTTTCATATTTTGCTCTGATACCACTTGTTAGATAATGAATCACATACAGAGCGGGGGGGGGGGGGTGAATGTGTTTTTATGTTTTTCTGCTTTTCTTGAAGTGTTTATGGTGATGAACAAAGTAAATTAAAATCTTGTAGTTAAATGTGTTAGTAGTGAATTTAGACAAATAAAACGATGAACACAAATCTTTCAAAACTCACTTAATTTTATATTAAAATTAAGAATGTTTTGCTATAAAATTTCAAGGCTCTTTGTTGATAAAGAGCATAGCTTCTTTCTTGAGAGAATACAGGATTTTTCTGATCTAAATTGTTACGTCTAACAAAGCATCCGGTGTTTACTTTATAGAGTAGTAAACATCGGTTATTACAGAGCATGCATTAGCATGTACTAAACCCTATTTTTGGATAATCAAATCTTTCTATTTCTATCTTAGTGTATCTTTCCTAATCTTGCACGCTTGTGACTTTACTTTGCCAGTTAATCTTGGACTTTGATCTTTTACTCTTCAAGCTACTTTTGTAGACTTGTCAATCCAATTGATTAGATTGTTTGTTGATTGGTAATCTTGGATATTGAACTGGTCTGCACTTTGTACTTTGAGGTTTACCTCAAGATCTCCAGTTTGGTATATAGAGAACTTGATATCTCGAGAAGTATATTGGCTTATCGAGATCTCTAATCACTCTATAGTTATTTTGACTTATCGAGGTCTTTCAGTTCTCTATAAGAGAATTTGGCTTGTCGAGATCTCTCATCTTCATGTCTTCACTTTGGCTTATCGATAATGTTAGTCCCAAAGTATCGTAGAAGGGGGGGGGGGGGGTTGAATACGATACCTACAATCTTTTTCGATTCATTTTAAGTTCTTCATTAAAAGTACGGAATCAAAAACAATACAAAACAATTCGAGGAATATATTGTTTTATTAATATAAACCTTGAGGTTGCTACAATCTAATAAAAGTATTGATTAGGTACAATAAATTCAGCAGCATAACATTCTGTTTACAAGGATAATAAATTCAAGCTTTAAAGGAGCTCTCGTAAATTGTCTGTGTTTGCTGAAAAAGATAACTAACTGAATTGAATTACATTCACTTCAGTTTTGTAGTCCTTCAAAATTAAATGAACAGCTGGCCAATTCATGTCCACACAAATCATTTAACTTTGCTGCATATAACTCAGTGAACATCTCTATGGCGACATCTCTATGGCAACAAGCCTTCTCTGTGTATCCTCTGTGGCGACATCTATATGGCGACAAGGCTTCTTTGAGTATCCTATGTGGCGACAGCTCTGTGGCGACAGAGTTGTCTTGTTCTATGTGGTGATAATCTCTGTGGCAACATGCTTCTGTGGCGAGAATTACTCTCCTGTGGCGACAACCTCTATGGCGACAGTTGCGTTGAGTAATTATTCCAACACCTCTGTGGTTACATCTCCTGTGGCGACAGGGGTGCCTTGATACCATTTCTCTGTGGTTACATCTCCTGTGGTGACAGGTAGAGAGCTGTCTTTTACTTAGAATATTTTTGGCTCTTTGTCAAACCATTCTTCAATGTATCAATCACTTTTCTTCTATTAATTGAATCAAAATACTTTCTTGAATGCTGATGTTTGGTGCATTGGTCTGGTTCACAAACAACTAGCCTAGAGAGGATCCTGACTCAATTTGTCTTATGATTCTGAGTTGATACATACTCATGTTTATCCACTGCTTCTTTCACTGAACCCTTGATTTGTAACACTTGAAGTCAATACATGCAGCTGATACTTATAGCCTCTTGATGTCTTATTCTTCATGGCTGCTTGAACATAGTAATGAACTTCTTCCCATGATCTGTAGGAGAGCTTAATAAATTAATCACAACATTTGATTCTTTGTGTTTATCCTGTCTTCATTTGAAGGGTTCCTGTGCTTCACAGTTTAATAAAGTTTATCTGTTTCTGTTTTTATGTTGAGTTATAAATCCTCGATTACATGTTACATTACATTATGCTTTACAATTTCCCCCTATTTGATTATTAGAGTTCGACAAGCAAATCCTTAAATATTAACTCAACTGATAATAAGAAAAAGTACGAACTATAAAAACAGATAAAGATATTAAATACATTCTGGATTACATATTCATTCCCAGATTTCTTACAATACAAATTACAAAGAAGTGTTCCTCTAGCCTGAACATATACTCTATGTCTTCTTTGTCTTTGACTTCTTCTTCTTCCTGCTTCCTTTTTCTTCTTGCTTCCTTCTTCTTCTTGAGGCTGAACGGATTTTCTCTTAGAGACTTTCTTCTGAGGACCTGAAAGTTTTGGAGGAGACTCTTTCAGCTCATTCAATCTAACTTGTACACAATCACGAGCTTCTATCTCAAGATACTTGACTTTAGAGCATTTAGGAAGCAGATCAAACAGTAGAGATGATTTTCTGGACATTACGAAGACTGGTATCTTTTTTGGATGTCCTCTTACTCTGCTGGTGTCATTGATCGATTCTTCTTCCGTTACTTCGTCAAGAATCTTTATGATAGGGATCAAAGCAACCTTGTCATCTTTACAGGTGGACAGTTTGACATCCGTCAAGGCTTGCTAAATTGAGCTTGATCATTTGTCCAGAAGTCTTTGATTCTGATTCTGCATTTGTTGATTCTAAAGACTAACTCTCCTTCACTGTCAATGCTGATTATGGGTTCAGTGTCTTTGAGAAGACCAATTTCTGCTTCTCCATTAATGAACACCATCTCATGATATTCTCTTCTGATTGCCCTCATATCCTTCTCGGTGTCTCTGATCATCTAGTCATTGAGCCTATAAGCGTACAGAACTTCAGCGGCTTTGACATCTGCTTCAGATCTCTTGACACCTGGAGCTGTCAGTTTAGCTCTTTTGCTCCTTAGTTGACTTTCCAGAAAGGTAAGCTGTAGATACCGAATGGTTCTTATGTGATGGTCAGACATGGTGATATTCTGCAATCTACCACCCGCAACAAGTTTGATCACAAATGGATACATAAATGCTTGAGGAGATACATCCATCATCATTCTCCAAAGTCTTTCTCTGAAGTATTCATTTTCATTCGATTTCAACCATGGGATCTTTGAGGCTAAGACAAACAGTTCAACAATATTCAACTTCTTCAGTACACTTGTAGACACTTTCATCTGTAGACCATCTCTGTGATTGATAGTGATCTTCTATCTGTTGGATTTTAAATGCAGTGGGGGCGTGGAAAAAACACTTTTACACATACAAAATCCAAATAAAAGCATATAAATCGTGAATAAAAATTTGAGAGATCGAATCTAACCTTTTAAAATAATTCGGAGACAACGATCAGAGATCCTTAGCAGTTGCTCCTCAAGTGTGAAGCACTCCACCGGTATCCACCAAGAAAAACGATGTTAAGGAGGAGGAAGGAGGTGGAGAGAATTGGGTTTTCCAAACTTTTTGGGTTTTGTGTTTGATGTGGGTTCGAATAAAATAGGGTCTATAATAGTGTATTTATAGGCAAAATTTTTAGCTGAAATTTTCCCATAAATAATATTATTATTATCCCATTTATTATTCTCATTAATAATTAAAACACCTATTAATTATTAATCCTTTTTCTAAACACTTTAGAAATAATTCTCTCTCTTGATTTAATTTCCAAAAATTAAATCCTTAATTAATAATATTAAGAACTTTTCTTAATTAATTTATAATCAATTAAATCTCATTTAATCAATTATTAAATTTGCCAATTAATTATTTATTTCATAAATAAATAATTATTAGCCATTATTAATTAATTCCTCCACCATTAAATCATTCTCTTTTTATGGTGTGACCCTGTAGGTTCAATATTAAGCCGGTAGTAGAAATAAATAATAATAAAACTATTTTATCATTATTTATATAAATTCTCTAATTTATTAAATATGATTAATTAATTAATCACATTTATTCTACATCGTGAGTGATGCTTCTCAACATATCGCGACTATCCGGATAATATGAATTCACTGCTTAGAATACCAAGAACCTGTCAGTAAATAGTTACCGTACAATAAACTCCTTCTACCCTACAATGTCCCGATTAAATACAAGGCATGGATCTCGTGTCAAGCCTATCTAATTCAATCACTTTGCTTACCATTTACTATGCGTAGTTTTATGCAAATTAGAAACTCCTTTCTAATTTCATTTACTCTGGCCAGAGATTCCTGAACTAGCATAAGTGGATCAGCCTTGAACATTTGCCTCCTTCACTGGAAGGGGTAGATCCTTTATTGATCATACACTATCTTCGTGTACAAATTCCTATACCCAGAAGAGCCCTAATAATTGTCCCTGGAGACTAAGAACTAAACCAAAGCATAGTTCAGTGTACATAAGACGACTATGATGACCTCAAGTCTAAGGATACTTGTACAACTATCACTAAGCGAACAACTGCTGACACGTGAGTGAACTCCATCAGTTGTTCAGCTGGGCGAGTCATGTTCAGTGAACTTATTCCATAATAAGCACCTACATACTAGCTATAGTGTCACCACACAAATGTCTATGAGAACAGACATCCTTCATAATGAAGCAAGCATAGTATGTACCGATCTTTGCGGATTATTAATTACCAGTTAGTAATCCTATGATCAGGAACAATTTAAGTTTAGAGTTATCATCTTTTTAGGTCTCACTATTATGATCTCATCATAATCCATAAAAAGCTTTACTCTAAACTATGGTATATCTTATTTAAACACTTAAATAGATAAAGCCTGTAATAAAAACAAAACAAGTCTTTTATTAATATCAATAAAATCAAAACAGATTACATAAAGAGTTATTCCTAAATCCTAATACCTGATTGGACTTAGGACATATTCCTTTCACCATCCATTCTTCATAATGTTCAAAGTAGTTCCAGTAATTATTTGCTGAACTGATCATAGAACTCATGGATGTTTATATATGTCTCTCTATAGTGCTCCACAGTTCTCAACAGATTAGAGTTTCCAGGATCTGAATAGTGATATGTTTCTGGTTTGTCCATTTTCTTCTTTGTTTCTTCCCATTTATTAACTTTCCTGTTAGCTTGAAGATATGCTTCTCTCTCCTCTCTAGTCCTTTTCCTTTGAATACCTCTTTGAATTCTTGCTCTGGATCTTTCTATTTCTTCTTGAATTTCCAAATAAGAGCGATTTATTTTCTCTGTGATTCTATAGGATAGACAGTCATCCGAGAAAGCATCTTCATCTTCAAATTCTTCATCCTCTGTGATGATCATTCTTTCTTCTGTAGCCACTTTTTCAAATCTTGGCTCACACCCTATCGGAACATCACTTTCATCTATCTCACCTTCTTCTAATTCTTCTTCAGAAGATATGGGTGTCAGAGCATATATCTGAGACAACAGATTTCTCTGAGTTATAATGATTCTGCTCAGATGCCCTGATTGCTCCCTCTGAGATGTTGCGCTTTCTTTAAAGAATATTTCCTTTAGGAGCACCCTTTCATCAATTCTCTCCTCTAACTCTTCCTTCATCTCTTCTTCAAATACATCATACGTACCAGTGGTTTGAAAGGCATCTTAAAGTAGATTATGAGCAGTGTCCACTTTTTCCTGTTCTACTACCCTTTTCTCCCCCTCAGTTGGGTTATCCTTCAGAGCTGGTGTTGATTGAGCATGTAAGGTCGAGACAGGGATCTCAAGAGAAGCAGGCGGTTGCTTACTGACTGAGGTCTTTCGCCCAGTACTGGCAAGAGCTGCTTCAGATGAGACCGGGATAGGCGCCTGCTTGCTAACTGAGATCTTTGGCTCAGTATTGGAAGGTGCTTTTCCTTTCCCTGTATGAGATAGAGATCGCTCAACAAATTCCCGCAAACTGGCGAATGCTGCTTTTTGATGTTCAAGTTGATTGGAAAGACTGGCGATTTGATGATCTCGGAGAGATAGTTCTGTCTGAAGGTGTTGATCTTTAAGAGCCAACTATTCCTTAAGATAGTTGTCTTTGAATGCTAGCTGCTCTTTGAGATAATCTTTAGTGACGTAATTGGATAGATCTATAGGTGTAGTATGGATGTTAGGTGTCTTACAGGCTTCTCGCAGTGTATCACTCAACACTCGATCACTCGGTTTTGGGTCATGTATGTCACTCATTCTCACAAGTTCACTCCTCTCAAAGCTTCGAGTTCTAGGTGTACCTGCAGAAGACACTTGAGCCATCCTTAAGGAGGTCAACAGTGGTGCAATGGGAGTTCGCAATTCCCCATCCTTGTCCGAGACAAGTTGCCTATCATCAGGAGATGATTCATCCAGAGTTTGAATCTCTGGAGGGAGCACTGGGGCCTTCATATCTGGCATCTGATCCCCAGCTTCCCTTTGTATCTATGAAGATACATTCCCCTTAGGCTCACCAGGTAAATCTTGTTCATCGCCAATGGGTTGTCGATCCGCACCTACATCGGATCCACTATCCGCAGATGCATCCAGGTTTATTAGTCCTGGGGAGGTAAGTGATGTGCTAGATTTGGCAGCGATTACATCACTCTCTCCTAACACCTGTGAAGGTAGTTGATCCATTGAAGGACCTTGAACAGGATATTCTAACTGTAAAATGGTCGAATTCCCTTTTACCGTCAATACGTCCTCACCAAATAGTACTCTTCTAATTGACTCATTTAAAGCTTCAAGAGCTTGGATATTGGATAAGGTGTTTGACTCGTTACAGGATATCGTGGCTGACGGGTGAATTTCAATAGATCTACCTTGTTGAGAAGATAGATCTAGTAACTGTGTATGTGCCTTTTTAGCCAGAGAACCCTTTTGGGAAGATACCTGGAGGTTTGCAGATGTCTCAGGATGTTCACTTTGCTTCATAGGAGACAGAGCTGCGGGTTCACTCACAGTACCTTCCTTATTTGCTGCATCTAGTGTAGTTTATCCCTCTATTTACATAGGATCCTTATACTCCAAGGCTTGAGCTAGGAGAGATGATTGTGTTTGGTTTGGCTCTAGAGGGTGGCTATGAATTTTTGGCATACCAAATTCACTCCCTAACCTATCTACTTGTTCAACAAGTATTTATGTGTGCTGAGGATGAAGGTGTAATTGATTTATGCTAAAAAAATTAAGAACATGCTTCAAAAGTACGACTCATAGAAGAAGTACCCATGCCTGAGAAGACTGGTCTATAGACAGAGGTATTAGAATGAGTTGATTCAGCAACTTGATGTGGTGGACTAGCAGCTTCAGGTTGAGGTTGAGAGGATTCTTCAGATTCAGCTTCTTGTTCTTGCTCAACTTCAGCCTCTGTTTGGTCACCAAGTTCAGAAATAGGTTGATCTGCTTCTACATCCTCATCTCCAACAGGCTCATTAGCAATGTTTTCCTCTGGGTCATTTTCAGCTAGGGGTTCATCTGCAGCTATAGATGCATCTTCAGCTTCTTCTTCTTCTTCTTCTTCTTCTTCTTCTTCATATTGAGCATTGATAGTGGAAAAGGCATATATCATGTGGTCTATTAGGAAAGCAACCTCTGAGTTTGGATAGGTTTTTTTCTTGTGTAGCTTTGTGACTACCAGTTGAGATAGGACATGAGGATCTTGCATTAAGTCACTGTGGATGGATGTCTTTTGGGCTTCTGACAGTTTTCCATTTAGCACTATTTGAAGAAACTTTGCATATAGGATAAAGTTTTGATGATTTGATTGGTTCTCCAAAATGTGCTCCATGAATAACCTCCCAAAATTGATGCAAAGATTATTCACGACAACAACCCCAACAACTTGATTAAAAATAGTGAGTCCATGAAATCCAGCTGTCTTGGGAGACAAGCAATGAGACAGTATATTGAAGAATAGATTCCATTCCTTTGAAAGATGACATTTGTTGAAGTGCCTTGGTAAATCATCATTCGCTGTCATTGTGCTCCTTATTGCTCTAAAGAAGCTGAGTAGTTCCCAATCTTCTAGAGTGTCATCAAAGTTATCTCGAGGTAACTGAAGATGTTCATTGAAATCATCCTCTGTAATTTTGATGGTATCATCATCAATGTTAAAAGAAAAAGATAATTTTTCATCTTCTGAAGAGTTTATAGCTGTTGTGTGTACATGCCTGAGAAGCTCAACATTCAATTTCACGTAAGTCGTTAATGCGAAGCGCACAATTGAGTGTTCGTTTAAAAAACGGATCCAAGTTTCAAAATATACCATTTTCACGGGATCACGTTCAATAATAGAAACAAAATTTGTTTTTGGAATCTGAATATTATTCGCCATTTAAATAAAATGAGAATAAAGTTTAGATTTAAAACAAATTAAATTGAGCACTTCGAATTATTAAGAGAAATAAATAGACTCTAATTAAACACACTGCAGTTCTAAAGGATTAACCAAACAATGTCTTAAGAAAGAAATTTAATTGAGACTAAAACCCTTAAAGGAGTTACCAAACAAGGCCTTAAACAGTTAAACAAAACAAGTATCTCGATCTGCAAAATTAACCGATGAAATCGAGTGATTTTGACATCAAACTACTCTTGATTAACTGGGCTTTACAAAACTGTAAAAATTATAAATTTCAACAGCACTTTGTTAGGGTTTTGATCAAAAAAAAATTCTCTCCTGCGATGGTAATGCTGTATGTATGAGGAAGATAACCAACCCGATTGTGAATGTATATTAACAACAAAACAATCTAAAATAAACAAAGGAGCTGTGTGGCGATCCTTCTCTGTGGCGACCACTCTCTTTGGTGACACATAGTACATGACTTAGAGAAATTCTAAGACAGATCTCTATGGCGACACAGAGTACAGTACTTAGAAAAATTCTAAGTTAGGTCTCTATGGCGACACATTCTGTGTCGACACAGAGTACAATACTTAGAAAAATTCTAAGTCAGGTCTCTGTGGCGACACATTCTGTGGTGACACAGAGTATAGTACTTAGAAAAATTCTAAGTCGGGTCTCTGTGGCGACACTGAGTACAGGACTTAGAAAAATTTCTAAGTCACAATCCTTTGCTACTGATTTATTTTAAACATCTTTTAAATATTGAGTTATTAAGAAGAATGTTTAAAATAATAAATCACAATTATTTTTCACTACTTCTACAAATATTATCATTAAATTGATAACACTATATTTTTGTGAAAAATGATTATGCTGCAATATATTTAATTTTAATGTCAATGAACCCCTTTAAATATTAATTATTTAAAGTCCACTGAGATCAAATTAAATAGATTTATCAATATGAATGTGCTCAGCCATATATATAGTTTGTATGTAAGCACAAAGATGATTGAATTACGAGAAATAATTAATGGCATGTAAATTCAGATGTCCTTAATATATAAAATTTAAACAACAAGTGAATTTAACCATACCAAATTGCAATTATTGACTTCTAAAATTAATTAGAGATATTTAACATCCCAAGTTCACTAACCAACTTAGAGAAAGTTTTTTCATCAAGTGGTTTTGTGAAGATGTCTGCAATTTGATCCTCTGTGGGTACAAAGTGTAACTCCACAGTGCCATTTGTGACATGTTCTTTGATAAAGTGATACCTGATATCAATGTGCTTTGTCCTTGAGTGCTGAACTGGATTGTTTGAGATTGCTATTGCACTTGTATTGTCACAGAATATTGGAATCTTTGATACCAATAGACCATAATCCTGGAGTTGGTTCCTC
The DNA here is from genome assembly GCF_009905375.1 of Apium graveolens. Taxonomy (NCBI): domain Eukaryota; kingdom Viridiplantae; phylum Streptophyta; class Magnoliopsida; order Apiales; family Apiaceae; genus Apium; species Apium graveolens. The sequence goes on from NC_133654.1 coordinate 103,191,110, forward strand.
ATCCACAAGATTTGAGCACAACAGCTTCCAGCAGCTATGTATTCAGCTTCAGCAGTTGATGTGGATACTGAGTGCTGCTTCTTGCTATGCCAGGATAGCAATCTTCTTCCAAGAAATTGACAGCTTCCTGATGTACTTTTCTGGTCAATCTTACAGCCTGCAAAATCTGAATTTGTATAGCCAACTAGGTCAAAACCTGTACCTTTAGGGTACCAAATTCTAAGATTTAGAGTTCCCTTAAGGTACCTAAATATTCTTTTAACAGCTATTAAATGAGATTCTTTTGGTTCAGCTTGAAATCTAGCACATAAACATGTTACAAACATTATGTCTGGTCTATTTGCTGTGAGATAGAGTAATGAGCTTATCATACCTCTATAGCTTGTGATGTCAACTTTCTTACCAGTTTTGTCCTAATCAAACTTGAAGGCTGTTGGCATGGGAGTCTTTGCTGGAGCTGAATCTTCCAGATTATACTTCTTAAGAAGTTCTCTGACGTACTTAGATTGACAAATGAATATCCCATCTTTCCTTTGACTCACTTGTAATCCAAGAAAGTAGTTCAACTCTCCCATCATACTCATCTCGTACTTACTCTGCATTAGCTTAGAGAATCTCTTGCAAAGATCATCATTAGTAGAACCAAATATAATATTATCAACATATACTTGAACTAATATCATATTAGATTTATGCACTTTGTGAAACAGAGTTTTATATATGACACCTCTAGTGAAACCATTTTCAAGTAAAAACTCAGAGAGAGTGTCATACCATGTCCTCGGAGCTTGCTTAAGACCGTAGAGAGCTTTGAATAGAAAGTATACAAAATCAGCCAGATTTGGATCTCCAAAACCAAGTGGTTGTTCCAAATACACCTCTTCTTCTAGCTCTCCATTCAGGAATGCACTCTTCACGTCCATTTGATAAACTTTGAATTCTGAATGTGCTGCAAATGCCATAAACATCCTGATTGCCTCAAGTCTAGCTACTGGTGCATAGGTTTCATCATAATCAATACCCTCTTCTTGAGAATAACCTTTAGCTACCAGTCTGGCTTTGTTCCTCGTTACAATGCCATCTTCATCTAGCTTGTTCCTGAATACCCATTTAGTGCCTATCACTGACTTGTTCTTTGGTCGGGGTACCAGCTTCCACACTTTCTGCCTCTCAAACTGCTTGAGTTCTTCTTGCATTGCAATAACCCAATCTGGATCTTCTAGTGCCTCATCCACTTTCTTAGGTTCCATTTCTGAAAGAAATCCCGAGAAGTGGCATTCATTCTGAGTGGCATGTCAGGTTCTATTATATCCAAAGGATCATCTGATAGATTCTCAAATTCCAGAGATTCAGAATCCTTATCTCTCTGCAGGCTTACCAACTTGGTGTCGTTAAATGTTACATTAAGGCTTTCAATCACCTTCTGATCAGAAATCATATAAACCCTGTAAGCTTTAGATTCCAGAGAGTAGCCAAGAAATATACCTTCTTCTGCTTTAGCATCAAACTTTCCTAGATGTTCATTTCCTTTCTTTAACACAAAGCATTTGACACCAAATACGTGAAAGTATTTCAGCATAGGTTTCTTGTCAGCCATAATCTCATAAGGAGTCTTTTCATGATCTTTGTTGATCAGGGTACGATTTTGAGTGTAACACGCTGTGTTGACAGCTTCAGCCCAGAAGTAGGTGGGAAGTCTTGATTCACTTAGCATAATCCTTGTTGCTTCAACCAAGGTACAATTCTTCCTATCTACTACCCCGTTTTGTTGAGGAGTTCTTGGGGCTGAATACTGTCTCGAAATACCTTTCTTCGTAGAAAATTCATTTAGAAATGCATTCTTGAATTCTGTCCCATTATCTGATCTGATCTTTCTAACAGGTAATTTCGCTTCCAACTCAATCTTCTTTATATGATCCACTATTAGCTGAGGTGCTTCATCCTTGGATTGTAAAAACAACACCCATGTGTACTTGGAGAAATCATCGACCATTACTAAAGCATATCCTTTCCTTGATAGTGATAATTCGTTCACTGGACCAAATAAGTCCATGTGAATCAACTGAAGAGGTTCAGTTATACTTGCCTTTTCCTTGCTTCTGTGTGAGGCTTTCTTTGATTTCCCTTTTTCACATGCTTCACAGAGTCCTTCTTGACAGAATTCCATCTGTGGTAGTCCTTTCACTAGTTCTCTCTTGATTAGAGAGTTCATTGTCTTGAAGTTTAAGTGCGAGAGCTTCTTGTGCCATAACCAACTTAGATCTGATGAAGCTTTGCTGTAGAAACATCTGCTTACACCATCACAGGTAGACTTCAAGTCAGCTATGTACAGATTACCTTTCCTTACTCCCTGTAAAGCAAGCTTCTCATCTTTCCTGTGGGAGATCAAACATCTTTCTGTTCTGAAATCAACATTGTATCCCCTATCACAAAATTGACTTATACTTAGGAGATTATGCTTTAATCCTTCCACAAGAGAGATATTCTCAATAATGATATTGCCAATTTTCAAATTGCCATATCCCTTAGTAAATCCTTTGCTGTCATCTCCAAAGGTAACTATAGGGCCAACTTTCTCAACCACACCTGTGAGCAGGGACTTTTCTCTTGTCATGTGCCTAGAATACCCACTGTCCAGAATCCACATGATCTTTTCTTTTCTTACCTTACCCTGTAAACACAGATTGATTAAGAAGACTTTGGTACCAAAGCTTTCTTGGGTCCTGAAGGTTTAGGGGTAGAAACAGAATCAATAATTGAACCTTTAACAGGCTTATCTTTCACTATGGATGGCTCCTTCTCAGTGTCAGTCTCAACATAGTTGTCAGAATTAGAGATAGGAGTAACAGTCTTGTCTTGTGTGTGCTTATTACTCATGTTTGTCTTAGTGTCGATGCAAGTGCTAGCAGTTACATGAAAAGCTTTAAAATAATCAGACATGGTAACAAATGCACATGGCATACATCCAACTATACCACAAGGTTCATGAAAACTAGGCATGTTAGGCATGGCAGGCATACTGGAAGTTACAATAGATTCTACTTTACCTTTAGTGCATGCATGTGTAAGATGTGCATCAGAATTGCAATTATTACAAAGCTTCATAGATGCAGATGAGGAAGATGCAAAATCAGATTTCTTTTTAACACCTACCTTGCCATTCCTATTCTTTTTAGTCTTATCCTTAGCACTCTTACCAGTCTTAGGATTAACTATAGGTTATAGTTTCTTAAGAGTTTCAGGTTCCTTTTTATCCACCTTAGTACCTAGGTCAGCTATGGATTTAGCTTTCGTAGCTGGAGCCTTAGGAGTCTTAGGGGGATTCCTCGATCTTCTCTCTATCTTCAGCAATCAATTCCTCATTGATCAACAAACTTACTTCATCCAACGGTTCTGAAATAGACTCAGTGAATAAGGGAGATACAACATCCTTAATAACATATGGAACCTTTTCTGAGACAAACATGTTTATCTCTTATATGCCACTATGTTTCTTACTATTCAGCTTAGAATAGTCAAGTCCTATTAAAGTCTTAGATTTAAATCTTTGACTATCTATTATCTCCTTCTGAGTCAGAGCTGCATTCTTAAACGCCTGTAATTTCTTTTCTAAGTCAGCAATTTGTTTTCTAAGAATGGCCTCTATGTCTGCATTGCACTTAACCTTATTCTCTAGATATTCATTCTTTTGCTTAAGGTCTTCTAGTCCAACTACAAGCAATTCTAGTTCTTCATTCCTAGAGGTTAAACTCTCAGATTTAAGAACTAACTTATCATTTTCCATTTTATATGCAAGCATGCTAGTATGAACATTATACAATTCTAAAGTAAGTTCATGCACAGTAGATTTGTATTCAGATACAGACATTTCTATAGTGGTAAGTTCAGGAACCTGAGATGATCATGGTGATTCCTCTGTAGAATCTGCCATGAGAGCCAGATTTACATGCTCTTCCTCTTCATCCGAATCAGTATCATCCCAACTTTTTCCTTCAGCGATGTAGGCTCTTCCTTTTTCCTTTACCGCATAAGTATTCAGCTTCTATTTCAGCTTCTCATTCTTCCTTTTCAGATCTTCATAAGTTTCCTTCTTTTCATAGGAATCATTAGATTTTGCTACCTTGGGCTTTCTGCAATCAGATGCAAAGTGCCCTAACTTATTGCAGTTGTAGCATCTGGTTTTGCTCTTGTCAACCCAGCTTGACTTGTAGCCTCCTCTGGAGCTTGACCCTAAAGAGTAGCTTCCTTTCTGAAATCTCCCTGATGAACACCTTGGTTTGTATTTGGGCTTTCTTCTGAATCTAACATGACTAAACTTTACAGCCATGTAAGCCATAGATTTGTCCTCCAATTGTTCAAGTTCCTCTTGAGTATAGAACTCACTTTCATCTTCTGGCTCACCATGAGTAATTTTAGCTACAACAATTTCTTTAATTGTTGAGGAGGGTGTAACCTTGTTTTCTTGAGATTCTGGTTCATGAGCTACAAGTGTAGTGGTTTTTGCAAGTGTCGTACTCTTACTGCCAACAGAACCAGGTCCATAGATAATGGCTTTTTCCTCTTGCTCCACCTCATGTGTTCTTAACTTACCATAGATCACATCCAGGGACATAGTGATAAAATCTTATCTTCCCTAATTGAAGTGTTCTTTTGTTCCAGGTGAACTGAGAGCGTCAGCATAAACTTTCTGTTAGACTCTCGTATGGGGTAGACTTCCCCTTGCAGCTTTAATTCACTTAACAATCTTGTATATCTCTCGAAGAGTGAAGATAGTACTTCTCCGGGTTGAAGTTTGAATGCCTCATACTGAGTCGTCAGAATATCCATCCTGTTTTCTTTGACTTCCTCTGTTCCTTCCATCAAAAGCTCAATGGTCTCCCACATATCTTTTGTACTATTACTTCCTAGAAGATGATGGCTCATATCATTATCTGTCGATTCCACAATGGTTGAAGATTTGTGTCCAGATTTATCAATTCCTTATCGGTTTCCGTGTATTTAGACGGATCCCTGGAAGAAGTTGTGGAAGGAATTCTTATACCAGTTGCAGTTGTGGATTCAACAATTACTTCTATCGGAACATAAGGTCCATTCAGTAGTATCCCAATGTAAAGTGGATTCGAAGCTTTCATAAACAACATCATCTTTTTCTTCCATAGGTTGTAATTATCTCTGTCAAATGGAGGAACCTTTATGCTTCCAATTATTTGGTTATTCATTTTCTTGGCAGAATTAAATTATTTAAAATTCAAAAAATTTCAAGAAATGAGAATTTTTGAAAATTAAAAAATTCAAGAATTTTTCAAGAACTTGTTTCTTTTTCCGGATCTTGATTTGTATGTCAATCAACAAGCTCTAATACCAATTGTTAGTCCCAAATTATCGTAGAAGGGGGGGTTGAATACGATACCTACAATCTTTTTCGATTCGTTTTAAGTTCTTCGTTAAAAGTACGGAATCAAAAACAATACAAAACAATTCGAGGAATATATTGTTTTATTAATATAAACCTTGAGGTTGCTACAATCTAATTAAAGTATTGATTAGCTACAATAAATTCAACAGCATAACATTCTGTTTACAAGGATAATAAATTCAAGCTTTAATGGAGCTCTCGTAAACTGTCTGTGTTTGCTGAAGAAGATAACTAACTAAATTGAATTACATTCACTTTAGTTTTGTAGTCTTTCAAAATTAAATGAATAACTGGATAATTCATATCCACACAAATCATTTAACTTTGCTACATATAACTCAGTGAACATCTCTGTGGCGACATCTCTATGGCGACAAGCCTTCTCTGTGTATCCTCTGTGGCGACATCTCTATGGTGACAAGGCTTCTTTGAGTATCCTCTGTGGCGACAGCTCTGTGGCGACATAGTTTTCTTGTTCTCTGTGGTGACAATCTCTGTGGCGACATGCTTCTATGGCGACAATTACTCTCCTGTGGCGACAGCCTCTATGGCGACAGTTGCCTTCAGTAATTGTTCTCACACCTCTATAAATTACATCTCCTGTGGCGACAGGGGTGCCTTGATACCATTTCTCTGTGGTTACATCTCATGTGGTGACAGGTAGAGAGCTGTCTTTTACTTAGAATATTTTTGGCTCTTTGTCAAACCATTCTTCAATGTATCAATCACTTTTCTTCTGTTAATTGAATCAAAATACTTTCTTAAATGCTGATGTTTGGTGCACTGGTCTGGTTCACAAACAACTGGCCTTGGGAGGATCCTGACTCAATTTGTCTTATGATTCTGAGTTGATACATACTGATGTTTATCCACTGCTTCTTTCACTGGTCCCTTGATTTGTAACACTTAAAGTCAATACATGCAGCTGATACTTAAAGCCTCTTGATGTCTTATTCTTCATGGCTGCTTGAACATAGTAATGAACTTCTTCCCATGATCTATAGGAGAGCTTGATGAATCAATAACATCATTTGGTTCTTTGTGTTTATCCTGTCTTCATTTGAATGGTTCTTGTGCTTCACAGTTTAATAAAGTTTAACTGTTTTTGTTTTCATGTTGAGTTATAAATCCTCGATTACATGTTACATTACATTATGCTTTACAGATAACTCTGAGTTCTCTAATGACAAGTTGGTTTATCGATAACTCTGAGTTCTCTAGTGACAAATAGACTTATCGATATCTCAGAGTTCTCTAGTGAAGAAATGAATTGTCGATATCTCCAACCTTCATGTCTTCAATTTGGCTTGTCGATATCTCTGAGTTCTCTAGTAGCTTTTCCTGACTTCTCAATAAATAATTCTGGAGTTCTCGAATGACTTCTCTATAACACTTAATCTGTGACTTGAATAGATCTTGACTTAGAATATTTTTCCCAGAACAGAATTATTCAACTCCAAGCTTCTTCATAATTCTTCTGAGGCATGATCTTCTTGATCTTCTTCCAGATGGAATTCTTAGGGTTGATACTATTTACAGAAAAAGACTCCAGTCTTCTTTTGAACATTTTTACAGACTTAAATGGTACAATAAAAAGTGCAAACTTAGATTACAATACAACTTACTTAGGGTTGTCAATTTGACTTGGTCTTGTTATTGTACAGGCATGTCTTGCACAACAGAAGCTGGTACCCAAACCTAAAGGAAAGAATCTTATTGACACCCAGTGGGTATTCAGAAACAAGATGGATGAAAATAACATAGTAGTCAAGAACAAAGCTAGATTGGTTGATAAGGGCTACTGCCAAGAAGAAGGAATAGATTTTGATGAGATATTTTCTCCTGTTGCAAGACTTGAAGCCATCAGAATTTTTCTAGCCTATGCAGCCCATGGCAATTTCAAAGTCTATCAAATAAATGTTAAAAGGTCCTTTCTGAATGGAGATTTGGAGGAGGTGGTCTATGTCAGTCAGCCTTCTGATTTTGAAGACCCCAAGTTTCAGAATATGTCTGCTATCTTTTGAAAGCACTTTATGGATTGAAGCAAGCACCTAGAGCCTGGTATGACACTTTGTCAAAGTTTCCCTTAGAAAATCATTTCACAAGAGGTACTGTTGACAAAACTTTATTCTATATAAATGTTAATGGCTCTAGTACACTTGTTCAAATTTATGTAGATGATATTATATTTGGCTCTACAGATGAAAAACTTTATAAAAAGTTTGCCAAATTGATGCAAAGTAAATATGAAATGAGCATGATGGGAGAACTAACTTACTTTCTTGGTTTACAAGTTTAGCAAGTTAGTGATGGAATATTCATTAGTCAAACCAAATATATTTATGATATTTTAAAGAAGTTGGACTTAATGGATTGCACATCTGCAAAAACTCCCATGGCCACTGCAACTAAACTTGAAGTAAACACTACTGAAAAGTCCGTGGATATCTCAAGCTATAGAGGCATGGTTGGCTCACTTTTATATTTAACTACCAGTTGGCCATATATAATGTTTGACACTTGTCTTTGTGCTAGATTTCAGGCTGATCCTAGAGAATCTCATTTAGTAGCTATTAAGAGAATTTTCAGATATCTCAAAGGAACACCAAAACTTTGCATTTGGTATCCTAGAGATTTTGGTTTTGATCTAACTGGTTGTTCAGATGGTGATTATGTACGTTGTAAAATTCATAGAAAAAGTACTACAGGAACCTGTTAATTTCTAGGAAACAAGCTATCCTGGTTCAGTAAAAAGCAAAATTCAGTCTCTACTTCTACCGCTGAGGCTGAATATATTGCTGCTAGTAGTTGTGCATATATTTTATGGATGAGAAATCAACTATTGGACTATAGTCTACAGGTGAATAAGATTCCTATTTTCTGTGATAACACAAGCGCCATTGCAATTACTGAAAAATCCAGTACAACATTCAAGGACCAATCACATTGACATCAAGTACCATTTCATTAGAGAACATGTCATGAACGGAACTATGGAATTTCATTTTGTTCCAAGTGAGAAGCAACTTGCAGATATCTTTATTAAACCCCTTGATGAATCCACCTTTACTAGGTTGGTAAGTGTGTTAGGTATGCTTAATTACTCTTAATATAGTTTGATGTCTAAGCAATTTAAAATGCAGCCAGAATAAAATTTGATATTTCTTGTCAAAGATGAAATTTTGGCTAAGGCAGAATTTACATCTCGAAGGATGTTCATTATCCATTGAAAATGAATATCCGTTGAAATTTATCCCCGTTGAAATGTCAAATATTATTCTGGGTACTTTTATCCTGATGGATAATTGTTTAATCCTTATCCGTCGAATTGCTCTCAATTTTAGCCATTAATTCTAGGCATTATCCGTTAAATTTACTTACAACCTATAAGTATATTTCGATGGATAATCATCAGAATTTTGACAGTTTTCTTTATTTTTATTTAACTATTTTGGGCTAATTTGATTGTTTACTCTATTTTTGCTTTTATTTTTTAACCATTTATTTCTGAGAAAGTATAAAAGCCCATTTTATTTTTATTTTTACTTTTATCTTTCTCAAGCTATCTCTAATATCTCTTCTTCTCCAAAGCAAAAACCCCCTTTCTGCAACTACTTCCAATAACAGTAATGGCACCCGTAGTCAAAATCATGTCTTAAACTGGGTATGCATATGAAAAGAACAACTTCATAGCTTTAGTGAACAAGGAAATTCCTGCATCTGAAGACTATCACAAAATGATGGACTTCATTCGAAGCTGCAAACTGGGTTATGCCATGCTTGAGTCTCCAATCATCTACTGTGAAGTTGTTGAGGAGATTTGGACTACTGTTGTGTTCAACTCCAAGGATAAGACGACTACCTTCTCTCTCAAAGGTAAGGAACATTGTATTAACTGTGATACTCTTGAAGCATGCTTTAAATAGCCTGAAAATAACACTCTTGCTCCATACACAGACATAGATGTGAGTAACATGCTTATTTCTATAGGTTATGCTCTTATTGCAACCAAATTAGGTGAAGTTAGGAGACTAGGTCTTAGAAAAGAATGGAGCTTTCTCTGTGACTCATTTATTAAGTCTTTTTCTGGCAAAGTTAGTAATTTTGATGTTGTTATCTATTCTATTGTTAACATGCTCTATATGCTTCTAACTGATAAATATTTTAATTTCAGTACTTCTGTAATATATGAATTGGGGAGTAAATTAGGAGATATTAAAAAGAGGTCTAAGAACATCTATTATTCTAGATTCTTTATGATGATAGCTAACTTTGTTTTTGAGGATCTCTCAATTAGGAACCCAACAAACAAGTTAGATTGTTGGGTCCAAGAGATAAGAGTTATTGCTAGTCTTAACAGGGCTAATCACCATAAGAAGGTTCCCATCACCTACATGCCAATTATAGAGCAGCCTCAGGTAAGTGAGGTAAACACTTCTATCCCTGCCACTTCTCTATCTCAAGTGTCTTTGCAAACAATTGTGGCTAAGGCATCTATTACAGTGACCAAACAGGTGCCTACCCAAGCTATAAAATCAAAATTTTCCAAATCCAAGTCAAAGAAAACCCGCTCTAGTTTATCTCAAAAGAAACTAGTTTTAAAATATACTAAAAGCAAAGAGGGGAGTGTGAAGGGAAGTGAGCCTGGTGGGGGACAGGGTGAACATCAAAAAACACTAAGAATAAGGAAAGTGAGGTATGCGTAGCCCAGCCTAGCCACACTGCAGTTTCCCAACAAACTGTAGTGCTTAATAAGGATTCTAGCTCTTAACTAGTTTCATCCTCCCAAAACGAAGTCACTATTGAAACAAGCTCTCAACCAAGAGCACAGGCCAAAAGGGTTAGGGACACAAACAAACCTCAAACTTACATTAGAAAGAAGAAATCTAAAACACTTCGGGATATCCAGGGTGCATACACTGTGCAAACTGTAGTCAAAGACTCAGTTACAACACCTTCTCAAAGTTAGATTGATGTGGCTCTCGTAAATGTGGAGTCACAGCCAAAATCTCTTATAGTAGAAGTACCTTACACACAAAACTCACCCATAAATTCTTTGGATGTGGACATGATTCACACATCAATACCTGATTCTCCAACTTTAACTTTCATGGAGAAGCCAAAATCTCAAGCAAGTGTGCATCATCTTTTAGATGATTTATTGGCTCACTTTCCATTTCTTTCTAATTCTACTGAAAAATCTATGCAAAATCTCAAATCAATCACCACTGATTCTACAGTAGTTTCCACTCCAAACTCTATCATTTCTACTATCTCGACGGATATCTTTCATCCATTGACCAGTGAATTTATCTCGACGGATGTGCTTAATAGCAATCATCCATTGACATTCTCAATTACTATCTCGACGGATGTCTCTCATCCATCGAATATCACTGCACCACTTGAAATTTCAACTATTGTTATAAGTGCAAATCATTTGGTAGTTGTAAAATCACTCTTAGGATTGAGGTAAGGGAGTGAACAGAGTGAGAGGCTGAGTTGCTCTCAGGCAAAAGGAGAGGAAATAAGTGAACACTTGCAAGCTATTTCTTCTATATTGGTAAAAGAGAGTGAGAGGAGTCCCACCTTAGAAGGTGAGGGTGTGGGGGTGGGAAGCCAAGGGGAGCCCTTGATGAAAAAATAGAGAGATCAAGAGATAAAAGCAGGTGCTGAAGAATGGGAAGAGCCCATTGTTAGTGAGTTAAGGGATGTCAGTGAGGCTGAAAAGAAGCAACTATTTCAGCAAGAATATCAAGTTGTCTTAGACTTTGTTTCTTATGAAGCTGAGACATTTACTCACCATGTTCCAGCTTATCAAAAGTTGGCTGAAAAAGACAATGAGGCTTCTGAGAGAATTCTCAACTTGGTGCACAGAACAACATCAATGCTAAGAGCCAAGGATGCAATCAACTCACTTACGCCTGCAGCTGGTGATGATTTTGAGTTAGGTTCCGGTGGCACATTTAGAGATTCTTTTAATGATGAAGAGGGTTTGTTGGACATGAGGGGAGATGCTGGTCCTAGCTCAAGCACAAACACTCCAGTATGGATGTTTTGCAAATACTACAACGAGCATCACTTCAAATCAACTCTATTCTACATAATCCATCAGACTTAGACAGTTCTTCAAGCTACAACATATGCCAATACCAAGAGTCTTCTCCAAGCACACCTTGAGTCTCTTCACTTGCACAAAATCCAATCTTTCAAGAAAAATCAAGATGTGTCTGAAATCAAGACAGAAATCAAGATGTGTCTGAAATCAAGACAGAATTTAGACAAGTCAAGAAGGACATCACTGAAAGATTGGAGTCTATGCTTCCTGACACCATAATGAGAGATATCAACAGGCAACTTAGGAAAGATTCTGATCTCAGTAGCGAGGGTGATTCCTTTGATACTAGGATGAAGGACCTAGAAACTTCTATCACTAAAATTCAACTCCATCAAGCTCAACAGACACTCCTTCTTCAGAAATTGGTGGCTGCACAAACCTCAAACTCTGCTCAACTTGATGCTAACAAAAAGGGGGAGAAAGTCTCTATCATTCCAGTTAGTCAAGGGGAGTCAGTTAGTGAGGGGGATAAAATGCTCAACATTAATGTTATCAAGGTAATAATTCCAGCAATTACTTTCACAAAGCCACAAATGCTAGACAACATTGGTTTGATCAAGATCGCAGCAGCTGAATTGGAGCTGAAAGAAAAATGGAAGAAGCTTGACTTGAAGATAGAGAAGAAATTTGGTCCAATTGAGAAGCAAGACAAAGCTGTGAAACATTTCTCATATTTCTCTCAATTGAGACCAATTTCAGTCAATGAAATAATATTAGGGAATATGGAAACGGTTCAACACTCAGCAATAAAATCTCCACATGCCAATGTGATTTTTCAGCGAAAGAGAAACTATCCAAAGAATTCAGACAAAAATCCATTGAACTTAGTCTATGAAACCCCCAAGTCTGATGTGAAGAAGCTGCTTGGTAGATCTATTGCTTACTTCAAAGATCCCAGAGACTCAGTGTTAAAGAAAAGAATTGCTAAACTTCACAGGAATGGAAAACTTACCTGTGTGGTGGCTGGACATCCATAATTTTCAAAAGTCAAGAAAGAAGAAAAGGAAAGGCTCAAGCAACAGCAAAGGAAAGCTGCCTTAGATGCCAAGAACCAAGCTAAGAAGCCTGTAACCACAGAATCTGAAATGCCTTATGTGATAGCTGAGACTCTGATTGAAGAAAAGCAAGAAGAAGCAAAGCAGACAAGGAAACTAAGACTGAAATTTAGAATAAAGAGGGAGCTGGATTTGGATGAAGAAAAGGAAGAGTACATGCCAACCCAATCTACCATCTCAAGTCAACCAACCATGCCCACAATGGAGAAGGCTGAATTTAAGGTTTATTCTGACATAAATTTCCATGGTGAACCCATAATTCCTAAATATGAACTTATAGATTGGGAAAGCCTACCACTCCCTGATTTAAACATCCCAATCCTAGACAAAACAAAGAAAAGAAAGTCAAGAGTAATCAAAAAGGCCAAACCTATCAGACTTCAATCCAAAGCCTTAGCCAAACCCAAACCAACTGTCAACAAGGGAGATCAACTCTTTATCTGTGACATCAAGGAATTTTCAGACATAAATCTCTATCTGGATGAGCTAGAAGAAGTAAGAGCTATTAATGCTTACAAGCATCATCCAGAGAGATTGGTCTTCAGGTATAAGGGTGGAAGAGAGTTAACTTGGCCTCTTCACAGAATTCTCAATGAAGGCTATCACTACAAGAAACAGAGCAAAAGACTTCACCCTTTTAACATCGGTCTAAAAAGCCACCGATGTTAACACGATTTTGAACATCGCTTGCTTTTTTCAAAAGATGTTAAAGGGTTTATAGACTTCGGTTTAAAATATAACCGTTGTCTAATCTTTATGTGACGGGCTCAACCCCGGGGTCAGGAGTTGACGTCACCAACAAAACAATAACAACATAATATAATCCATTCCAATGATAAAACATAAACACGACCCCTTACCAAGATCTTTTCTAGGTTTAAGTATGACTTAGGTTACATCTATTACAAAAGCAACTTACTACAAACAATCTGAAAAATACGATCTTAGTACAGCAACTCAACAGACCATCTTTGGTCTGACATAACTACCTTAGAGGAGCCTGGAACAGAAGGAACTGGAACCCTACCCTGACCACAACGGAAGAGTCTCCTTGGCATCTGCAATACATATACAAAACATTCTGCAAGGGTGAGAAATCAATTGCTTAGCAGTACCACTATATGGATAACAAGTAAAACAATTTATGATAAAACAATTATTAGAACATAAATTATAACTTGTTACAAAACAAGTAAAAATATATATAAACTGGATATCAACAACTAGCATGCTCTGTAAAATAATAACATCAGTAGTGTGTTGTGTATAAATACCAGAGTCCAACTTTAGCATGTTATTTTCATTTCCAATTTCCCTGTTCCATTACAAGAATCCATAAAACCATTTATCCTGTTACAGGGACCACAAAACCATAATCAGATATATAATGGATATGTAAAGACAGCTGATCAGGCTATCAACACCAGACGGCCCCAACTGCCATCCCATATACTTGTTTCGGAACTCAGAGACTAGCTAAGTCTCTGACCTGCTAGACTAATCAGTTATGTAATGCACGCAACCGAATTAGCCTCTTACGCCACTTCAATAGGCCTACTCTGGCCCCTATGTATCCCATATCTGATCGTTTTATTCAGTTTTCAAAACACTTGTACCTATCTCATTTCAAAACCATTCATTTTAACAACACACGTAAAACTGGTTCATAAATCATTTTCATTCGAGATAGGTACCTTTTGAAGTTACTTTTCCCCAAAACAGGTTTAAAACAGTGATTCATAACTATAGGGGATACGTAACTTAAAATGTTTATGTTCCTTTACAAAATTAAAACAGTCTATTCATATGTACTGAACCATAAAAGAATGGTCAAGGTACTTGCCTTGCAGAGCTTTACAATTATCACCGACTGATTTTGGATCGTGTTGGTGAGACTACGTAGTTGTACGAACAGTTACGTGATAACTCAACACAATAACAACACTAGAACATGACAGGTTAATAATACTACGTCTACACAAGAAATCAGGTTAATAAAGTCAAGGCAAATACAAAGAATCAGAAGATTAGAAGAAAGCCTGAAGTCTGTCTACAGGTCATTGAAAGAAGTTCATTAATATGATCATGCCTCAGTGAAGAACAAAGGTTAATTGTTGAAGATTCAGTATACAAGTGCTACCGGAAGATTTCAGTGTACTGGCATTGATTGTTGATAGACAGTGTTTGAAGCATAGAAATCTGAAGAATTGAAGACATGGTATAGACATAGGTTAATGAAGACGTTGTTTAAAGTACCAGAAAGGATTCCAGTGAAAGTACAGTTGTTTATTGACAGTCAGTGTTCGAAGCAATAAAGATAAGGCAAGCTTAACAATGTAATCAAGGCTATAATACGAAGACCTGAATCGGGGTTAGTCTTCTGTGAACCAGACCAGTTGCACTAGGCATCAACAGCTCGTGAAAGGAATCTGGGTATTATTTATAGTAGGATTGTTAAGTTGAGGAACGTACTTGGATTGAACGTTTATATGTTAAAGTACAAGAAGAGGTGCGCGGGGTATACAGCTCAATAGCTCAGGGGACTGGTGAAGCTCAAAGTTTAATTGTTAAATTAAATAAATTATTTAATGGACTTTAATATAATTTATGTAATAAACTTAAAATGATTTATCTTATAAAATTTAAATAAGTTTATTTTATAAATCTAAATTAGTTTATTTATATAAGTTATATTTAAGTTTATTTTATAAATTAATTTAATTACAATTTAAACTTAAAAAGAAAAGAAACAATAGGAAAAGGAAAAACAAAAGAAAAAAAGAAAAAGAAAAGAAAAAGAAAAAGGTAATAGAAAAAGAAAACAAAACAAAACAAAACAAAGAAAAAAAAAGGAAAAAGAAAATAAAAAAAACAAATAAATGGAAATCCAAACGTGTACAAATGGTTTGGTTTTGTTATGGTTAAAGTACAAGTATGTACTTACAGTTTTGGTAAGTGAACTAAGTCGCCACTGATCAATAACCCTGTCGCCACAAAACCCCTTGTCGCCACACACTCTTGTCGCCAAAGAAATTGTCTCAACCTCAGCCACAAGTTTTATTGGATAAAAGTCTACACTTTGCAGCTGAAGACTAAGAGCCATTCATTTTTCTGTTCATCTTCTCTCCCAAAAAGAGAAGTGTAAATGGCAGCGGAGATTTACAGAGGAGTTCAAGCTACTTGAATATCCGTTTAACTTCTCACCGGAGTAACGTTATAATGCCCGATTTAAATCTTGTATATTCTTAGGGGCAATATAATCATTATCCGGTAATTAAATCCTAGTACAAACAAAAGCTAGATTATTGTATAGGAGTTGATTTGTAAATCTTTGTAGTAGCTAGGAACTTTGTTGTTCTTAGATTGTAGCCGGTTAATTTATTTACCGGGGTGTAGCAACACCCTCGAGGATTTATATACGAATATATATTTCCCAGAATATCTTGTGTTTCTCATTTTTATCGTTCCAAACACTATTCCTCTCAAGAACATAAAACCACTAACCGAGCACTAAATATTTTATCCGCTAAAGATTCGAAAGAATTTTTAATTTAGTGATTATCGTATTTAACCCCCCTTCTACGATAATTCGGGACCTAACAATTGGTATCAGAGCTGACTGATTGATACACAAATCAGGATCCTGAAATTAATTTATTTTATTAATTTTTCATTTACATAAATTTATTTTGTAAATTTGGTTTAGCAAATTTATTTTATAAATTTAATTTAAATAAGTTTATTTATGAACTTAATTTAAATAAATTTATTTTATAAATTTAACTAAATTAATTTACTGCCTAAATTTTAGTAAATAATTTTTTTAATCTAAATTAGTTTTCATTGTGTGTTCACTTCGGCAATATAAGCTGCCAATTTTGTAATCACCTCAGCTTATTTTCTTAACAATTGATTGGCAGCCAGTTTTCATTACTTGCCTGGGTATAATACTGTTGCCATAATCTGAGATGCACTTGCGGGATATCTAGAGGAGTAAACAAAAGACTCGTGTCCTGGACGCGCCTGTATCTGTTGGGAATCACGCGCAGGAGGCTGGCATGCAACACACGCGTGGGGCTACTAGAGTAGTCGCCACTAGGGTTGAGCATTCGGTCGGTTCGGTCCAAAACCGGACCGAACCGAATAGACCGAAAAACCGAATAGTCATTTTTTCTTGGACCGAACCGGACCGAAGTTATATTATGGTCCGGTTTTGGACCGAATAGACCGAAATTTTTTTCAAAAATAAAATTGCATTATAAATTAAATCACAAATTATAAATTTTAAAATATAATTAAAGTAATGTGATATGTAGAGTTCTAATACTCCATAAATATAATTACAAATTAAAAATTTTAATTATAATTTTTAAGATATATGTAAAATATATATAATACAAAATTATAGTATTTACGATTTGGTCTATTCGGTCTATTCGGTCCGGACCGAAATATTTATGAAAAGAACCGAACCGAACCGAATTTTAATTCGGTCTATTCGGTCCGGACCGAATAGACCGAATTTCTGAAAAATTTAGGACCGAACCGAACCGAATTAGCACGGTTCGGTTCGGTTTTTCGGTTTCGGTTCGGTTTTGCTCAGCCCTAGTCGCCACAGGAGTTGTTCACGTCTCCTGTAACCCGAGTTATTTTTCTCCAAGGCAATCAAATCGCCATAAACGCAGTCACAACACAGGAAATAGCTTGAAGTAAGTCGGTTGTATACGATCGCCACAGAGATTAATACACTGTAGTCGCCACACACAAATTCCCTAAACGCATAATTAGTGACCTACAGTGCAATAGTAATTCCCACAGTCGCCAAGGAATTGCAGAAGGAATTGCCAATGAAGCACTTAACTATTTTCTTGTAACCCCAAAATTAATGATTTCTGATTTACTTAATTTTTCATAAAATTTAAAATTCTTAAATTTAAATTTTTCTTAAATAATAATTTACGGTTGATTTAATTTTTAAGAAAATTCAAAATTCTTAAAAATTAATTTTCTCGTAATTATTTATTTTTGATTAATTTATTTTCTAAGAAAATTAAAAATATTGGAAATTTAAATTTTTCTCAAATATTAAATTAAGGGTACTCAAGGATTGGTAGACTCAGGATTCCTCCGGGCTTGTAAAGTGGATTTCAATCTTTTGAAGAAAACGAAGATCATGTGCTATTCAGACGAAAAAATTCCGAATACGGAAATTGCAGATACTGGTTTTCTTACTCCAATGGAATTGATTTCAAGACCTACAGACGAAAATTTTGGAATTTACTCAAAGGCTTACTCCATAGGATACCACTGGGTTTTCAGGCGCAGGGAATGAATGAAATTTCTACGGGTACAATTTTTCTCGGAGATTTTAAGACAACTCTATGATTCCAGATTATACAGTCACACGGTGGTTTGTACTAATGCTATATTTATCCGGGAATCAATGAGATCATACATGCAGGAATTGTGGAGGTCATAAAGGCAGGAATTGTGGAGGTCAGAGAGAATAGTTGGGACATACAGATATCTCAGTTACATGCGGTATAGCTGGAACCTCAGGACAAAATGTAAGAGTTACTGATAGCTGAATCAGAAGAAGCTCAGGTAGAAGTACTTGAGGGACTGGACGTCAGGACAGTGTTTCACTTGTCAGGGAAGTTTGGTCGTATCAGATTCACAAGGAGTACATAAGCTATATCCAAGGATCAAGCCTATCTATTCAGAAGCAGAGATTCTCACAGATTTAGTTCAAGGGGTGTTACAAGAATGAGGATGGGACATAAACAAGATTTGATAGCTACAAGTTTGACAAGACATATGTGTCAAGTTACTATCAGGGGTTTTGCCACAATTGTACAAGAAGCTTGACAAACAAGGATAAGTAGGGATTCAGTTGAAGAGCTGAGACAAAGGAGGAATGTTTTCTTAGGGAAGCAGCCAGTCAAAACTTATTGTTCACGGGAAAGAGTTGGGATGGATCAGATGACGAGAATCATGAATATCTTGCTTTCATAGCAATCTTTGAAGATGGTCCAACTAACATATCTCAGGTTTCAATTTCTTGAACCACTGCAATATTTTATTTTCAATATTAAATGCATGATAAGATCTTAGTGTTTAAATGTTTAACACTCGCACAAGCATGAGAGCATCACACATAGATAATGCTGAACTAGTTCACTAGATTATCTTTCTGGTAACTAGGATTGATGTTTAACTTGTGCATGTTACTTTAGAGGATCTTAATATGTGTTTGATTATTTGTTGAACATGATTAATTGCTTTAGTGAGGTATATGTTTTTCCAGCATATAAGACCTTTATTTATGCTTATCTTCTGTATCCTATCACAATGTGATTTATTCTTTTGATCTGAATTATTTGTTAAGATGTGTTAGTTTATAATTGGATTGAGATAACTGTTGGATTTTTAACGCAGCGGGGGCATGGTAAAACACTTTTACACATACAAAATCCAAATAAAAGCATATAAATCGTGAATAAAAATTCGAAGGATCGAATCTAACCTTTTAAAATAATTCGGAGACAACGATCAGAGATTCTTAGCAGTTGCTCCTCAAGTGTGAAGCACTCCACCGGTATCCACCAAGAAAACGATGTTAAGGAGGAGGAAGAAGGTGGAGAGAATTGGGTTTTCCAAACTTTTTGGGTTTTCGGGTTTGATGTGGGTTAGAATAAAATTAGGGTCTATAATAGTGTATTTATAGGCAAAATTTTCAGCTGAAATTTTCCCATAAATAATATTATTATTATCCCATTTATTATTCACATTAATAATTAAAACACCTTTTAATTATTAATCCTTTTTCTAAACACTTTAGAAATAATTCTCTCTCTTGATTTAATTTCCAAAAATTAAATCCTTTAATTAATAATATTAAGAACTTTTCTTAATTAATTTATAATCAATTAAATCTCATTTAATCAATTATTAAATTTGCCAATTAATTATTTATTTCACAATTAAATAATTATTAGCCATTATTAATTAATTCCTCCACCATTAAATCATTCTCTTTTTATGGTGTGACCCTGTAGGTTCAATATTAAGTCGGTAGTAGAAATAAATAATAATAAAACTATTTTATCATTATTTATATAAATTCTCTAATTTATTAAATATGATTAATTAATTAATCATATTTATTCTACATCGTGAGGGATACTTCTCAGCATATCGCGACTATCCGGATAATATGAATTCACTGCTTAGAATACCAAGAACCTATTCAGTGAATAGTTACCGTACAATAAACTCCTTCTACCCTACAATGTCCCGATTAAATACAAGGCATGGATCTCGTGTCAAGCCTATCTAATTCAATCACTTTGCTTACCATTTACTATGCGTAGTTCTATGCAAATTAGAAACTCCTTTCTAATTTCATTCACTCTGGCCAGAGATTCCTGAACTAGCATAAGTGGATCAGCCTTGAACATTCGCTTCCTTCACTGGAAGGGGTAGATCCTTTATTGATCATACACTATCTTCGTGTACAAATTCCTATACCCAGAAGAGCCCTAATAATTGTCCCTGGAGACTAAGAACTAAACCAAAGCATAGTTCAGTGTACACAAGATGACTATGATGACCTCAAGTCTAAGGATACTTGGACAACTATCACTATGTGAACAACTGCTGACACGTGAGTGAACTCCATCAGTTGTTCAGCTGTGCGAGTCATGTTCAGTGAACTTATTCTATAATAAGCACCTACATACTAGCTATAGTGTCACCACACAAATGTCTATGAGAATAGACATCCTTCATAATGAAGCAAGCATAGTATGTACCGATCTTTGCGGATTATTAATTACCAATTAGTAATCCTATGACCAGGAACTATTTAAGTTTAGAGTTATCATCTTTTTAGGTCTCACTATTATGATCTCATCATAATCCATAAAAAGCTTTACTCTAAACTATGATATATCTTATTTAAACACTTAAATAGATAGAGCCCGTAATAAAAACAAAACAAGTCTTTTATTAATATCAATGAAATCAAAACAGATTACATAAAAGTTATTCCTAAATCCTAATACATGATTGGACTTAGGACATATTCCTTTCAATCTCCCACTTGTACTAAAGCCAATCACTCTGGTATCTAATACCCATCTTGTCTTCATGACGATCAAAGTGGCTTTCATAAAGTAGCTTTGTGAGTGGGTCTGCTATGTTGTTATGTGTGTCAACTCTAATTCAATACTATACAAGAAATGTTACTGCGCTCCCACTAACCCTTTTGTAGATGCATGGTTCATCTGCGTTTTTGATAAAATCAAACTCTTTGATTGTCTCATCAAAATGAATGTTCCATCTTTCGAGAAGCTTGCTTTAAACCACATATGGTTTGCAGTAGCTTACACACTAGGTTTTAATTTCTCTTGGAAAGAAAACCATCTGGCTAATTGCCAGATCTCATAGTCGTAGTAAGCAGCAATCGTAAGCAAAATCCGAACTGATTTTAACAGGGCTACATGTAAAAGGTTTCATCAAAGTCAATCCATTGCCTTTGTTTGAATCCTTTTGCCACAAGCTTGGCCTTAAAGGTCTCCACCTGGCCATCTGCTATAATCTATCTTTTGTATACCGTATACATAGATTTCATTCTGGATTTCATGGCACTATGCCATTTCTCTGAGTCAACACTACTCATAGCCTCATTATAGGTCACAGGGTCGTCATCATCAATGATCAACAACTCATTGTCATTTTCAATGACAAGGCCATAATACCTCTCAGGTTGGCGAGACACTCTCCCTGACCTATGAATGGGTTGTTCCATAAAAGGTTGTTCAGTCAGAACAGGTGTTTCCACTCGATCTGTAGTAGTTTGTGCTTCTTGAACTTCATCAAGTTCAATTTTGCTCCCACTGTTTCCTTCAAGGATAAACTCCTTTTCCAAGAAGGTAGCATGTCTGGAGACAAAACCCGATGATCGGTGTAAAAGTAATACCCTAAAGTCTCTTTAGGATATCCCACAGAACTACATTTTACGGATCGATATTCCAGCTTATCTGGGTCAACTTACTTGACATAAGCTGGACATCCCCAAATCTTAACGTGTTTAAGACTCGGTTTCCTTACTTTCCATATCTCATATGAAGTTTGAGGAACAGATTTGGAAGGCACCTTATTCAGTAAATATGCTGAGGTTTCCAATGCATAACCCCATAGGAATACTGGAAGATTTGCATAGCTCATCATGGACCGAACTATGTCTAACAAAGTTCGATTTCTCCTTTCAGATACTAATCTGGAGGTGTCCACTGGGAGACTATACCATTTACTTTGAGATTATCCAGAAACTCTCCGTTCAAGTATTCACCACCTCGATCTAATCGAAGAGTTATAATACTATGTTTGGTTGTTTCTCCACTTCATACTTATATTCTTTGAACTTTTCAAAGGCCTCAGACTTGTGTTTCATCAAACACATATCTGAATCCAGATCTATCATCTATGAAAGTAATGAAGTATGAAAATCCTCCCATGGCTTGCGTAGACATTGGTCCACATACATCTGTGTGTACCAATCCTAGCAAATCTGCAGCCCTCTCTCCATGTCCACTAAATGGAGATTTGGTCATTTTACCCAATAGACAAGACTCGCACGTAGGATATGATTCAAAATCAAAGGGGTCTAGTAACCCTTCCTTATGCAATGTCCGAAGTCTATTTTCACTAATATGACCTAGCCTACAGTGCCATAAATAGGCCATATTTTCATCATCTCGTTTTCTTTTATTAGTTTGTTCAATCTGAAGTAAATCATGTTCTACGTCACATACATACAGACCATTATTTAAAATTCTACATCCATAAAGAACATTATCTCTAAGGATAGAACATTCATTATTCTTAATAATAAATGAAAAACCATCCAAACCCAACATAGGGATAGAAACAATATTCCTCACAATAGAGGGAACGTAATAACAATTATTCAAAATAATAGTCTTGCCCGTAGGTATATGTAAACTAAATGATCCTACAGTTATGGCCGCAACCCTTGCTCCATTGCCCATACGTAGAATCACCTCATCTTTTTCAAGATTCCTACTTCCCTTCAGTCCTCGCAACGAATTGCAAATATGAGAACCACAGGCGGTATCTAATACCCAAGTAGAAATTTGACCTAGTGACATATTAACTTCGATCATGAACATGCCTGAATCAGAAGCGGTAGTCTTACTACCCTTCCACTTCTTCAATTCTACAAGATAAACCTTGCAGTTTCTCTTCCAGTGCCCTAACTTGTTACAGTGAAAGCATACAGCTAAATTAGGATCAGTCAACTTATGAGCATCTAGTATGCTCCTGAGTGATAGTGCAGAAGACATAATATAGTAAATCTGTAAATGATAAACACATAACAACACTCAACAAAAATTCGATTTCATTTTAAAAACACTATATGAATCGGGTCTTTATTCATAAGTGGCTCCCACTAGTTTATCTAATTTATTCAACCCCCTACGTGAAAAATTAAGCATTCATAATGCTAGTGGGAATAGGGATCCTACATTCCATTACACAAACCCGACTGTGGCACGAAACGCCATGTAATGTTCAATAGGCAGACAACTCTTGTCAATTACATCTAATGTTATTCCCTAATCAAACTTTAGCCTCTTGAATAATTGAGTCACGGCTGTGGCACGACAAACTCAATATTCTAAGTCAAGTCTAACCAACATTCCGTACAATTGAATCAGTCCCCAAAGGCCCACGGCTGTGGCATGTAACGACCTTTAGATTCTTATTCAATGTACACATCTCTATGTAATAGACAAGTATTTCTTATTTCGAAATCAAAGCCCTCGGCTGTGGCATGAAATGACAATGATTCAAAAATAAGAACTACTTTCTACCATGTTGGAAGGCTATGACTGACACAAGCCCGTTATATCACTGGACAATTACTACTTGATATTATTTAATTTTAGAGGGATTATATTACGTTACAATCATAATCATATTATAAATAAATTCTTCCTTTTAAATTAAATATTTCAAATCAATAATCAATAATCAGATGATTCCCAGATCGGGTGGAGCATTGTCAAGAGGCGTCACTTAATAACCCTTTCTTACAGATAGAAATCTGTTGTTGACAGAATCATCCTTTCTCTCATATCAAAAATTCATATTCAATTACGTGTTTCATAAACACAAGAATCTCATGATTGTATTCATAATATTATTATTAAGGTTATGAAATAATTTCACTATACTAGGTTGTCTAACAAACGCCTTATGTTTATTTAAGTTCACCTAAATCTATCATCGCATGATAAACTAAGCATATATCACATATATCAACATGAATAAACATGAAAGTAGGCATGTTACATCATCTAACACATTAGTCTAAGCATTATACATCTCTATGTATCACATGAAGCATTTAAAATCAACTTAAACAGTTAAAAATAGCTTTAAAATACTTCATGGAAATATAAACAGTTCAAAACTTTTATATAAACTAAAATTGATCACTCCATTAGATCCGTCTCGAAAAAACGAATCCAACGGTATATTGCACGCCCAAAACGGAGTTACGAAACTCCCAGAAAATCAATTTTAATATCAACAGACGGACTATAACGCATTCCGGTGATGCGTTACACCCCTTTTAAGCCATTAAAGAGTGTAACGCATTCCGTGAATGCGCCACAGGTGTGTAACGCATTCCCGGAATGCGTTACACCCCTATATTTTTTTTTTGTTTTTCTGCAGCAGCCGCCTTTTCTCGAAACATGTGTCGCCGCCTGACATCCCTGTTTCTTTGTCTGTACCTTTTCTCTTCTTCCGTGCCATTCAACACAGCAGATTACACAGACAATTCAAACATATATATATATATATATACATGCAATTCATATATATACATATATCTTTATTTAATTACGAATTTAATTACAATAACTTCAAAAATTCATAATAAAAAATCTATACATCATAAAATTATGAAAAAAATACCCAGACGATCTACAACACTTGTAGAACCCAGATCAACATTCAAAATTATTCTGAGAAACGATTTCTCATCAGACAAAATTAATCCATAATATAACTTGTAAAAATCATAATTAATTCATACAAGCATATAAAATTCTGAAATTTTTACCACAGATCTATATGCATACAACCTATGCTCTGATACCATTGTTGGATTTTTAACGCAGCGGGGGCATGGTAAAACACTTTTACACATACAAAATCCAAATAAAAGCATATAAATCGTGAATAAAAATTCGAGGGATCGAATCTAACCATTTAAAATAATTCGGAGACAACGATCAGAGATTCTTAGCAGTTGCTCTTCAAGTGTGAAGCACTCCACCGGTATCCACCAAGAAAATGATGTTAAGGAGGAGGAAGAAGGTGGAGAGAATTGGGTTTTCCAAACTTTTTGGGTTTTCGGGTTTGATGTGGGTTAAAATAAAATTAGGGTATATAATAGTGTATTTATAGGCAAAATTTTAAGCTGAAATTTTCCCATAAATAATATTATTATTATCCCATTTATTATTCACATTAATAATTAAAACACCTTTTAATTATTAATCCTTTTTCTAAACACTTTAGAAACAATTCTCTCTCTTGATTTAATTTCCAAAAATTAAATCCTTTAATTAATAATATTAAGAACTTTTCTTAATTAATTTATAATCAATTAAATCTCATTTAATCAATTATTAAATTTGCCAATTAATTATTTATTTCACAAATAAATAATTATTAGCCATTATTAATTAATTCCTCCACCATTAAATCATTCTCTTTTTATGGTGTGACTCTGTAGGTTCAATATTAAGTCGGTAGTAGAAATAAATAATAATAAAACTATTTTATCATTATTTATATAAATTCTCTAATTTATTAAATATGATTAATTAATTAATCACATTCATTCTACATCGTGAGGGATACTTCTCAGCATATCGCGACTATCCGGATAATATGAATTCACTGCTTAGAATACCAAGAACCTATTCAGTGAATAGTTACCGTACAATAAACTCCTTCTACCCTACAATGTCTCGATTAAATACAAGTCATGGATCTCGTGTCAAGCCTATCTAATTCAATCACTTTGCTTACCATTTACTATGCGTAGTTCTATGCAAATTAGAAACTCCTTTCTAATTTCATTCACTCTGGCCAGAGATTCCTGAACTAGCATAAGTGGATCAGCCTTGAACATTCGCTTCCTTCACTGGAAGGGGTAGATCTTTTATTGATCATACACTATCTTCGTGTACAAATTCCTATACCCAGAAGAGCCCTAATAATTGTCCCTGGAGACTAAGAACTAAACCAAAGCATAGTTCAGTGTACACAAGATGACTATGATGACCTCAAGTCTAAGGATACTTGTACAACTATCACTATGTGAACAAATGCTGACACGTGAATGAACTCCATCAGTTGTTCAGCTTGCGAGTCATGTTCAGTGAACTTATTCTATAATAAGCACCTACATACTAGCTATAGTGTCACCACACAAATGTCTATGAGAACAGACATCCTTCATAATGAAGCAAGCATAGTATGTACCGATCTTTGCGGATTATTAATTACCAATTAGTAATCCTATGACCAGGAACTATTTAAGTTTAGAGTTATCATCTTTTTAGGTCTCACTATTATGATCTCATCATAATCCATAAAAAGCTTTACTCTAAACTATGGTATATCTTATTTAAACACTTAAATAGATAGAGCCCGTAATAAAAACAAAACAAGTCTTTTATTAATATCAATGAAATCAAAACAGATTACATAAAAGTTATTCCTAAATCCTAATACATGATTGGACTTAGGACATATTCCTTTCAATAACTAGATGAGATTCTTCAACATGATTGTACTAGATAGAATTAGTGATCTATTTGTTAATTCTGTTTGTTCCATATCATGCTTATATTGCTTAATTCTTATGTGTTATGTTTCTGAATGAATGCCATTTATTCCTAATATAATTCTTGTTTATTTTTATGCCATTAATGCATCTCTTAGTACTTGCATTAATTATAGAAAAATCATGTTTAGGATTACTATAGGGCCAAGACTGTTAGTCCTCCTTATGTAAGCTTGGAACCATTTTCCCCTAGCCTAGAGACAAATCTGTCAAGGGTATTAAAATGGAGAAAATGGTCAGTCAAAGATAAGAATTAGCATGATAAGGTAGCAGCTGTTGTTATATCTGTTTATAATAATATCTCTAATCCATCTGGACCCAAACTAATAAGTTGGGTACCAAGAACTGTTAATCCATTTGTGAGTGCAGGACATAGTAGGTTAATTGATTCATATGTATTCTTGGTAATTCATAATAAAGGCATATGATCAAAGAAAGAGCCTCACAATCAAATGTGATTGACAAAAGCTATTCCGTCAATAATCTTTGGAGATGACAACAAAGGTTTTAATTACGGGACAAGCTATGTAGAAAAGGGATGTCATTATGGAAATTGAAGCAACTTCTTGCTGGAGAATCAAGGCATAAATCCTCTTATCCGACAGTTCTACATCAAAGGACAAAAATGTCAATTTAATGAAGGATTAGTTTCTCATCTGAAGCAGGAAGATTGAGAAGCTTGCTCTGATTAAGAGTAAGTTAAAAACTCTCACGTTGAACAACAACTCAAGGTACTCTTTTGTAAAAAGGGGTTAGTGAGAGGACTGCCTCATCTGGAATTCAGAAGGATGATAAATGTGAGGCATGTCAGAAAGGGAAGTCAAAGACAACATCACATCAAAGTAGAGATATTCCTTAGTGATGGTGGTTGACTACTCTAATGAAATAAAGTTGTTGTTCATGCATTCTCAAGACAAGACATCATATATGGTGATTGATCATATCAGGAGATCAAACTGGAAGCAATTGTAGAGACATATTCAACACTGGGAGCTCGGTGTTAGAATGGAGTGGTACAAAGGAAGAACTAGAACTTGATTAAAGCTACAAGGGAAATATCAAGCTAATCAAGACTTCCTAAATATCAAAGGGCTGGAGCAGTCAAAATAGTTTGCAACAAGTAAGATCAAACCTTGATCGGGATGTATACATGAAGACCATAAATGAGTTAATGGCCAATAGAAGCAAACACTGGATAACCTCAAAGTGTTTGGAGAGAATGTTCTACAGTTAGAATATTTTCCATGGCTACTCAATGGAGTTTACAACCTACAGGGCATTTGTGGTTGATCAACAGAAGGTGATTGAAAGTCCAAGTGCACAGTTCAACAACTCATTGCTCCAAGCTATTAAAGGAGAAATTAACGGTATTGATGATTCATATCCAAGCAGTGAAATGGCAGTGTAACACAACTCATTATTTCAATGAAGCCAATCAGCAAGGGTAAGGATTTTCAGGAAATCCCAGCAACAGCTTAGGGGGAGCAATAGAAGGACCAGCTAGTCAGACACAACACCACATTGAAAATCAGTGGACACTAAAGAACATATATGCTGAGACAAAGGGTTTGATGTTAATATTATTCCCAGAGTCTAGTTCTTAAGTGATCCAGATGGTGGAGTAATGATTAGCAGGGCTACTGAATGTGAATGATTATTTCTCTAGTTTTCTATCTGAAGAAGAAACTAAGAAAGTTATGAAAGCTCTGATAGATCCGGATTGATTGGGAGATTGTAAAGCAAGATAAACTGAATCAGTCAGCAAGTAGATTGTAGGGAAGCTGGTATCCAAACCAAATGACAGTATTGTAATTGGAACAAGGATAACCAGAAGTCAAACTGGATGACGATGGCATTGTTACGAGGGACAAGGCCAAACTGGATGCTAGGTTATTATCAGGAAGCAGTATCTAACAGATAGCACCAGTGACGAGACTTGAGGATATTACGACATATCAAGCACCTGATGCACATTACACTTGGAATTGAACTCTAGTAGATATGTACAAGTGCACTTCTGGTTGGTGAGTCGAAAGAGGAATTCAATGCACAATAGTTCATGGACTTTGTAGTTTCAGATCTATTGGACTACGTATATCTCTTCTTCACAAGCTCACTTTAGGTTGGTATGAACTAGTATACTACTCAAGCAATCGTCAAGGACATGGTATGGCACTCTAACTGAAGTTACAGTTTAATATGAACTAGTAGAGTCGTCATATTAATAGCTCTCTTATCACTAGGCACAAACATAATGTTATATATGTGCTTTGATATAATGATAATGTTATATGTTGGTCTACTAACAAAAACTTGTGCAAGATTATTTGCTAAGTAATTGCAGAGTAGGTATGGAGGAGCATGTTGGAAAGGTTACAATTCTCTGAAGCTGTCAATATAAGTGACAGGAGAAGCATCTCTGAAGCTGTCAATATAAGTGACAGGAGAAGCATCTCAAGAAGCTGTCAACTTCATGGAAAGAAGATTGATTTCTTGTTATGATAAGAAACAACCTCAAATCCAACAACTCTGTGAACACTCTATGATAAGGCACCTTCACACCAGGTATCATTTAATTCGAGAGCATGTCTTTTAGTTAAAGAGTTACTTGTAGAAACATTTACCAAATCACTTGTTAAAGTTAATTTTTCAAGACTGGTTTGTAAGTGTGGGATGTTACGACCGGCATTTTGTGTAATATTATTTGTGGATTTGGTATATACTAATGATTGTACATTTGTGTGAATGAAAATTTCTGCATTATAAATTTGCTTTATGTAGTATATGATTTTTCAAAGCAAAAGTTTATTTATTTCCCTTATTTTTGATTTATAAGGAATATTCTAAACCTTGGAGAAATTTTCTTTTAAAAGTTATTTTGTTCACAAATTTCAAAAGTGATTTCTTAAAATTTCTAAAAATCCAAGTTATTTTATGGTAAAAATTTTATAATTTTTGAACTTTTATTTTATTTTATAAAAATAAATTTTTAAAAATTTTATTTATTATAATTAGCAAATTACATGGAAGCCCTTGTATTCAAACCACTCTTCTATTCTCTTTAAGGACAAAGAAGACATTTCCAAACTCACTAACTCATAATTTATTAGCCAAATTACCTCATTGACCTTGCATGCAAAATGGCCTAACTTTAGCTAGAGGGTTACTCTTATCATTTCCCAAACCCACTCACATTTTAGTCAAATCAAAGACATAAAAACAAATCAAAGAGTGATCACCACTCCACTTTCACCCCACCACTTCACCCTCCCCTTCTCCTCCTCCCTCCCTCTCGGCTTTTTCCCCTCCCTCTCGGCCATTCCAAAACCGAGGCCCCCATTCCCTTCTTTTCTTCATTTCTTCACTCAAACAATCATCCTATAATCAAGTAATCTTACTCCCTACATGTTGTTCTTGTATATCTCAAGAGTTTAGAGTAGAAAACTTATGTGTTGACCTTGCATGGTGGTGTTTTTGTTAAACTCAAAGTGAATATCCTTGATTCTTGTGAATTCAAGGCTTTCACCATGAGTTATAGTATCATAGGGTTAAGAATTGCTAGACATGAGTGTGTTACACTTATGAAAATGTTGTTTTCACCCTAATCCATTCGGCCATGACTTGATAGGAGCCGAATGGATGGTGTTTTGGTTGCCTTATTTTATTTTATGTGTTTTTATGATGATAACATGAAAATCTTAGTAAAATCTTGGTAAAAACCTTTGCATGCTAGGTGGTCATTTAGATATAATCCATGATAGGCTTGCATATTGAATTATAATGAAAATTTATTTGGAAATCATGTTATTTTGGTTTGTAAGACTCGAAGTCATGCATGCATGTAGATCACTCTTGAATTTTTGGAAGTTCTTGATCATTCGGATTGATATTTTGTTAGTAAACCTCAATTTTAGTTAAGTTAAGATATTAATTTAGAATTGTGCTCCTTAATATGTATTGTTATCTCATTTATACTTATCAAGAAGGTTAAAGTTGTTGTCCTTGAAAACTTGATGACTTGTAATTTGTGTAATCTGATTACTTTTGTTTTGCTATGTTGCCCCTTAGGTAAGGATGATCTCCACTAAGCCTATTTTGAGTGTAAGGGAGTTAGTTCAGTAGATCACCTTAGTTAAGTTTTGTTTTGGGTACTTTGGTTGTTTTTGGTTGGGTTTGTTAAGTAAGAACCTTGGAGAAAGGAGAGTATTAGTTTCTGCAGAAAATTAGTTTGGTACCCTGAGGTTTAGAGTGAGTTTTGACCATGTCATCGTTGTGCACTTTGAGGCCTAAACTACCAAAAGCTAACACTAGGAGTATATGATAGTTTTTAGGTGTTGTTGGAGGTTTGTAAGTCGTTTGGTTAGGTGCACGAGTGAAATCACAAAATATGTCCAGCAGGGGACAATTTTGTTGCAACTTAGAAATAGGAAGTTTTGACCATGTCATGGGTAGGCCCTCATTAGTCCCGGTTGAGCCTTAGTTAGAGGGAGTGTCAGAGGAGAGTTTCCAGCCATAATACATAGGATTTGAGTCAGAATCATGTATCCCAAGTTAGTTCAAGTCAGGGCATTTTCTGCCCAGTAAAACAGGGGAACCATGAACTTTAAGCTTAGGCCCAAGGAGGCCCAAGCTAGGCCCTTGAACCACATCAAGTTTGGGAGATGCCTTATGGTCAGAAGCGTCTAGTGTAGAAGTTTTGGAGGTAAAATTGTAGTGTAAGAGTGTCTAATGCACTTAAGAAACCATAGATGTCATTCTGAAATTTACCTTAGTGAGCACATTCACTTATCACATAGTTTTAGAGCACTTATGAGTGAGACCTAGGTTGACCACTATGGTTGCAAAATAGTATAAATCCAGTAGAGTAAAAGTCCCAAGTGAGGGTCAATAGGTTTTGGATAGTTTAGTAAATGCACATCGAGTTAGGAGGCCAAATTTGGAGACTTTGTCTAGTTTAGCTATCAAGTGACTTAAGTTGTGGGTCGAGATCATCCAAGCCTAGTGTTGTAATATGGTGTGTGTGATATTATTTGGTATTAAAATATGATATGTGAGTATATGTGGCTATGTGTACTACTGTATTTATAAGGTGATTATAAATTTCGTGCATATAGGCCTAAGTGCCACTTGTGTTTAATTTCGGGTTAAAAAAATAGGTTGAGTTGGTGAGAATATATTATAATGAGGTTATTATTAATTGTGTAGGATCTCGAGACGGGGTTAAACTTGCCATAAAGGTCGAGTAAAGCTTCCAGTTGCTCCTACCTCCAGACCAGTCCAGCCTTTCTCAAGGCAAGTGATTCAACTTATTTTTCGTTTACACTGCAAATGTGTAATAATTAGTTCCTATATATATATGATGCGAGTATCCTGAGTTATCTTGTTATACTTGAACTAAGTGATTCTTAAATCCATCTTCGTATTATATAGAAATGCCATGAACCCTCAAGTACATTTTACAAGTAGATCAAAAGTCGTATCATGCTGGTACATCAAAGTAATTGGAATGCCATGATAAAATAAAGATAATACTTGATTGATCCTCTTGATTAACATGCTATTGATTCCTAAAATCTTGACATCTCACCCTGATGCTTGAACCACAATAAAAAAACTTTACCTTGATACCTAAAAACCAGTTATTCTTTAAAAGTTATTCTTAATTGATTGATAACCCTTTTTCTTACCCTAAAGTTCGACAATCCTGATATACCTTAAGCTAAAGATCATTTTCTTCATACCTTAACACCTCTGGTATACATGAAGCTTATCTTCTTGATGTTCTAGTACATGTACCTTGTCGAAAACCCTTGTTTAAAGCCTAGTTGGCATTACTCTTTCCTATTTTCCAAAAACTCTACTAAATCTCCTTGTTGGAAACCTTGTAAATAATAATTATATAAGTACCATGATAGAATAAAGTCTAGTGAATCGTGGCCCTGAGAGTTGGTGACATATTTCCAATATTTCAAAGTTGATCTATAATCCCTTAATAAAAAAAATGTTTATTATTTAAGAGATTTTATTATAAATCGGCATCAGTTTTTGAAATGATTAAAATGTGGATTTTCAGTCCCAAAGGGGGATAAATGTTTTCTTTAAATAAGTGGATCTGGACTGAGATGCAAGTCCTTTCCACACTGATATTGTAGGCTTAAAAGTTGCCTAGGGATCCCATTAATGTTTTAGAACCCAGCGAGGTTCGGGATTACTTCGCGGCTGATCACCGGCTGTAATCCGTAGCGTCATAAAATGTTTTTGATTAAGATATGATTTTGAAAATGTTTTGATTCAAGCAAATGATGCCATCACCCAAAATTTCATCTCTTGTTATTATTAGTTATATCTTCGCATTGTCATTCTTTAATATCTTGATTTATGTTTTGTACCGTATTATTTAGCACTTGTTGAGAATTTTGCTCACTCCTTGCTTTAACCCTGATATTATAGCTAGCAGCTATGGTTAGATTCAAGCAGACAACACGTAAGACTTGTGATGCCGATGCGTATGTTCGAGCTCAGGTAAAATAAGAGATAGTTTTGTGTGAGGACTCGATATTAAAATCAGTTGTAATAGATGGTAGTGTTGGGCTGTTCCAAACCCTAAACTGTAAGATCTTGGATTCGGTTATATTTACTTTCTTTTAAATATTGTAATAGTTATATATTGTGTTTGTTAAGTTGGGGGTGTGACAGGTTTTGGTATCAGAGCTACGGTTTAGAGTTCCTTGACAGCCCAAATAGGTTATAAGATATATGTATAGGTTATAGATAATATGCGAGAGAGTAGGTTAAGTAAATTTATTATTAATACTCCTCTTATTGGTTTGTCAGCAAAGGGCGCACTCATCATCATCCTCTGGGTCGAACGACACTATTGCTTTCTCCGTGTATGCTGAGTTGAGGCGCTATTTTGACATGCTTCAGGGCAAGTACGACCGACTAATAGACCGACTGAAGAACGTGTATCCGGACAGCCGAAACTATGAGGGGAAGCTTAAAGAGCAGATGACTGTGAGACTTGAGACCTTGGTTCAGTATGTCAACACTAAGCTTGAAGAGATGCCATCGCACCGAGACCGCACCAGCCATTATATCATCCAGATGTTAGCGGATGAGCTCCAGAGCATTGTGAAGACACTTCGAGAGGAGAAGACTACCAAGCCCCGTTCCGATGGAGTGGAGCCTTAGTTCTTTCCATTATCTACCTTTCATGTTGTTGTATTATCGGACTTCGTAGAATTCCCAGTTGTTCCTTTAAATAAGCATGTTATTCCTAGAATCAGACCTTATCCTGATCTTGATGTATTGAGACCTCTAGATTTCAATTATTATGCACTATCGTTCCATTTACTCTCAACTGTTATTTTACGCCTTTATATGCATCACCATATCTGTTTAATTTGAAACTTGACCTCATATATAAATAAGAATGCCATGCGATACCCTCGAATTATTTCATCATTCATACCTATTTTGACATAACTCTTGTTTCAGGATCATGCCACCCAAAAAGAAGAACCCAACAACCACATCTACCACAGATCCAAATATTCTTCGATTACTGGAAACTTTACAACAGCAAACCAACGCTATAGCTCAACAACAAATAACTCTTCAACAACGATTTGAAAACCAAGATAACCGTGAACCACACCAACCACCTGATCCACCAGTACCACCTCGACAAGTTGTCACTTTTAAGGCTTTTCAGAATGTGAATCCACCTGCATTTCATGATACCACTGATCCAATAATAGCTAACACATGGATTAAAGAGATGGAAAGGGCTTTTGAGTTGGTACAGTTGGGGGACGATCAGAAGACACCATATGCTACTTACTTCTTGAAGGGCGAAGTCATCTATTGGTGGGAATCAGTAAAAGCTATGGAAGCAAATCAGCAAGTCTCTTGGGAGAGATTTAAGAAGCTATTTCTGGAAAAGTATTACCCTAAGTACATGCAGAATCAGATAGAGCTTAAATTTCTTGAATTGAAGCAAGGGAATATGTCTGTACTAGAGTATGAGAAGAAGTTCACTGAATTGTCAAGGTTTGTGACAAAGTATACCAGCAGTGAGGAGGAAAAAGCGAAGAGATTTCAACAAGGATTGGAGCCTTGGATCAGAGATAGAGTGGCTATGTTTGAGCTTGATACCTATGTGGGAGTAGTACAGAAAGCTGATCTGATTGAGAATAATGGGATACAGTCAAGAAAGGAAAGGGATAACAAGAAAAGAAAGGCTCTGTTTTATGGAGAAAAGTCTTAAGCCGGAAATTCACAAGATCGGAATATAAAGAGGATTGGGTTCCATAAGGGCAGAAATTTTCAAAAGAAGGGGAATTCGGGCAAAAGACAAGAATTGAAAGGGAACAACCAGGCAAGTCAAGGACAAACTGGAGAAAACAGATTTCAGAGACCGGAATGCAAGCATTATGGAAGAAGGCACCCCGGAGTGTGTAATAAACTGAGCATGACATTCTATAGGTGCAACCAGAAAGGACATTTGGCAAACGAGTGTAAGATGCCGAAACCAGGAGTTACATGTTACAAGTATGGAAAGACTGCACACATAGCTAGGGAGTGCAAGACAAACGGACCAGTTAAAGCTCTGATGAATGTGGCAAGTACCAGTGCAAACATGCCAGCCGAGGTATTGGCGTTACCTCCACCACCTACAATAACTCCGCAAGAAACATCAAGGACATTCGATCTAAAAATGAAGGACGTTGTTCATAACTCTGAGGTGATAGCAGGTACACTTTTACTAAATAATGTCAAAGCTAAATTATTGATTGATTCGGGAGCAACGAGATCCTTCATATCAGAAACTTTTGTGGATAAAATTCAATATGATAAAATGGTTATGAGCGAGGTAGTAAATGTGGTAATTGCAAACCAAGAGAAGATTCATGTGAATCAATTCTATCCGAAGTGTGAGATTGATATTTCGGGGTATAAGTTTTCAGCCGACTTGATACTCTTCAAGTTGGGAGAGTTCGATATAATTTTAGGTATGGATTAGTTGGGGAAGAATAACGCCCAGATTGATTGTAAGACCAAGAAAGTGTATATGAAGACGAAGAGTGGAGAGAAGGTAGTATTTAAGGGACAGAGGCAAGAGCAACTGTTTCTTACAATCGTTCAGGCTAAGAAGTTACTTAGAAAAGGTTGTGAGTCGTTCCTAGCTTATATAGTGGATTCATAAAAGGGCAACCCCAGCATAGAAGATATTCCCATAGTTAACGAATTCCCAGATGTGTTTTCAGATGAACTACCAGGCTTACCACCAGATCGACAAATCGAGTTCGAGATCAACCTTGCTCCGGGCACAGAACCAGTTTCAAAGGCCCCATATAGGATGGCACCAACAGAAATGAAAGAGTTGGCGAGCCAGCTACACGAAT
Organism: Apium graveolens; assembly: GCF_009905375.1. Classification (NCBI taxonomy): domain Eukaryota; kingdom Viridiplantae; phylum Streptophyta; class Magnoliopsida; order Apiales; family Apiaceae; genus Apium; species Apium graveolens. The sequence continues at coordinate 103,227,063 of NC_133654.1, forward strand.
TGTTGGATAAAGGAGTGATACAGCCAAGTACGTCGCCATGGGGAACACCTGTTCTGTTTGTAAATAAGAAAGATGGAAGTATACAGCTATGTATAGATTATCGGGAGTTGAATAAGGTGACGATTAAGAACCGCTACCCGCTACCAAGAATAGATGACCTATTTGACCAGCTGAAAGGAGCAAAGTGCTTTTCAAAGATTGACTTGAGATCAGGATACCATCAATTAAAGATCAAGGAAGAAGATATTCCCAAGACAGCATTCAGGACCAGATACGGACATTATGAATTCTTAGTAATGCCTTTTATATTGACTAATGCTCCGGCAACATTTATGGATCTGATGAATCGGGTATTTAAAAAGTATTTGGACAAGTTCGTAGTGGTATTCATTAATGACATCCTTATTTATTCAAAATCGGAAGAAGAACATAAGCAATATCTATGGATAGCATTGGAGATACTCCGACAAGAGAAATTATATGCCATGTTTTCTAAATGCGAGTTTTGGTTAAAGGAAGTTCAATTTTTGGGACATGTCATTGGAGATGACGGAGTTAAAGTAGATCCGACAAAGATTGAGGCAATTATGAGTTGGGAGAGGCCAAAGACACCTACAAAAGTGCGAAGTTTTCTAGGATTGGCAGGGTATTATAGAAGGTTTGTCAAGGGTTTTCAAAAATCGCCACTCCATTGACTAAGTTAACCAGGAAGAATCAGAAGTTCGAATGGAATGCAAAATATGAGGATAGCTTTTAAGAGTTGAAACGGAGATTGGCAACAGCTCCGGTGTTAGTACTACCAGACAACCAAGGAAACTTTGTGATTTTCAGCGATGCTTCACATAAAGGATTGGGCTGTGTGCTAATACAACACAGTAAGGTGATCGCGTATACGGCAAGACAGTTAAAACCACATGAATTAAAGTACCCGACGCATGATTTGGAACTAGCCGCCATAGTGTTCGCACTTAAGATTTGGAGACATTACCTCTATGGGGAAAATTGTGAAATCTACACGGATCACAAGAGTTTAAAGTACATTTTCACTCAGAAGGAGCTCAATATGAGGCAAAGAAGATGGTTGGAATTGATCAAGGACTACGATTGCTCGATAAATTATCATCCTGGAAAGGCGAACGTTGTAGCCGATGCTTTAAGTAGGAAGGAAAGATTGAATATGATAGAAACACCAAAGGAATTGTCTGAAGAGATTAAGAAATTTGGATTAGAACTTTGTAATAGTGGAATAGTTGAAGAAGTTTGTCATGCAATGACTTTTCAACCAACACTAGTGGAAAAGATAAGAAAATGTCAGGAAAAAGTAATGAAGAAAGAGAAGAATCAGCTAACTGGAGAAGAGATTGGCACTCAAAGGGATGAGCAAGGAATACTAAGGTTTTCCTCAAGAATTTGGATTCCTCATGTACCTGAAATGAAGAATGAGATCCTACAAGAAGCCCATAATCCAAGATTTTCAATCCACCCGGGTAGCACCAAGATGTATCGGGACTTAAAGCAGAATTTTTGGTGGCCAAATATGAAGCGAGACGTGGCATAATGGGTTGCAAAGTGTTATACTTGTCAGAAAGTGAAGGCAGAACATCAATGACCAAGCGGATTAATTCAGCCCCTAAAGATTCCAGAATGGAAATGGGAAAATATTGCTATGGACTTTATAGTGGGACTACCGTGAACGAAATCCGGACATGACGCTATCTGGGATATAGTTGATCGCCTTACGAAGTTGGCGCATTTCCTTCCAATTAATGAGAAGTCGTCATTGGACAGGTTGGTTCATCTGTACGTGCACGAAATCGTACTAAGACATGGAGTATCCGTATCGATAGTTTCAGACAGAGATCCCCGATTTAACTATAGATTCTGGAAGCAATTTCAAGAAAGTCTTGGCACGAAGTTGAACATGAGTACGGCGTACCACCCGGAGACTGATGGTCAGAGCGAAAGGACAATTCAGACAATCGAAGACATGTTGCGCAGTTGTGCAATCAATTTTGCAAGAAGTTGGGACGACCACTTTCCATTAGTAGAATTCTCTTATAACAACAGTTATCACTCCAGCATTGGCATGCCACCATACAAAGCTTTGTACGGACAAAAATGTAGATCACCGACAAGTTGGGATGAAGGAGGAGTAGGAGAAGGAAGGATTCTAGTCTCGAAATTGGTATAACAGTTGCATGAAACAGTCAAGTTAATTCAGAAAAGGTTGCTTGCTGCTCAAGATAGACAGAGGAAGTATGAGGATCCAGCGCATAAGGATGTTAGATTCTAAGTAGGCGAAGCCGTTTTGTTGAAGGTGTCACCAAGAAAAGGGTTGTCTAGATTTGGCAAGAAAGGGAAGTTAGCACCTAGATATATAGGTCCTTTTGAAATTTTGAGTCAAGTGGGGCAGGTGGCCTACGAGTTAGCCTTACCACCTCAGTATCAACATTTGCATAATGTGTTCCATGTGTCATTGCTTAAGACGTACAATCCTGACGCCAACCATGTGATAGAATATGAACTTGTAGAAATTCAGGCAGACTTGTCATTTGTAGAGCAACCTATCAAATTACTCGACTAGCAAGTAAAGAGTCTTAGGAATAAGTCGGTAAAGTTAATGAAAGTACTTTGGAGGAACCCCAAGGTTGAAGAATCAACTTGGGATTTAGAGTATGATATGCGTTCCCGGTATCCTCATCCGTTCTCTTAGATTCAGGGGACAGAATCCCTTAAGGGGGAGAGGATGTTACGACCGGCATTTTGTGTAATATTATTTGTGGATTTGGTATATACTAATGATTGTACGTTTGTGTGAATGAAAATTTCTGCATTATAAATTTGTTTTATGTAGTATATGATTTTTCAAAGCAAAAGTTTATTTATTTCCCTTATTTTTGATTTATAAGGAATATTCTAAACCTTGGAGAAATTTTATTTTAAAAGTTATTTTGTTCACAAATTTTAAAAGTGATTTTATAAAATTACATGGAAGACCTTGCATGCAAACCACTCTTCTATTCTCTTTAAGGACAAAGAAGACATTTCCAAACCCACTAACTCATAATTTATTAGCCAAATTACCTCCTTGACCTTGCATGCAAAATGGCCTAACATTAGCTAGAGGGTTACTCTTGTCATTTCCCAAACCCCCTCACATTTTAGTCAATCAAAGACATAAAAACAAATCAAAGAGTGTTTACCACTCCACTTTCACCCCACCACTTCACCCTTCCCTCCTCCTCCTCCCTCCCTCTCGGCTTTTTCCCCCTCCCTCTCGGCCATTCCAAAACCGAGGCCCCCATTCCCTTCTTTTCTTCATTTCTTCACTCAAACAATCATCCTATAATCAAGTAATCTTACTCCCTACATGTTGTTCTTGAATATCTCAAGAGTTTAGAGTAGAAAACTTATGTGTTGACCTTGCATGGTGGTGTTTTTGTTAAACTCAAAGTGAATATCCTTGATTCTTGTGAATTCACGGCTTTCACCATGAGTTATAGTATCATAGGGTTGAGAATGGCTAGACATGAGTGTGTTACACTTATGCAAATGTTGTTTTCACCCTAATCCATTCGGCCATGACTTGATAGGAGCCGAATGGATGGTATTTTGGTTGCCTTGTTTCATTTTGTGTGTTTTTGTGATGATAACATGAAAATCTTAGTAAAATCTTGGTAAAAACCTTTACATGCTAGGTGGTCATTTATATATAATCCATGATAGGCTTGCATGTTGAATTATAATGAAAATTTATTTGGAAATAATGTTGTTTTGGTTTGTAAGACTCGAAGTCATGCATGCATGTAGATCACTCTTGAATTTTTGGAAGTTCTTGATCATTCGGATTGATATTTTGTTAGTAAACCTTAATTTAAGTTAAGTTAAGATATTAATTAAGAATTGTGCTCCTTAATATGTAATGTTATCTCGTTTATACTTATCAAGAAGGTTAAAGTTGTTGTCCTTGAAAACTTGATGACTTGTAATTTGTGTAATGTGATTACTTTTACTTTGCTATGTTGCACCTTAGGTAAGGATGATCTCCACTAAGCCTATTTTGAGTGTAAGGGAGTTAGTTCAGTAGATCACCTTAGTTAAGTTTTGGTTTGGGTACTTTGGTTGTTGTTGGTTGGGTTTGTTAGGTAAGAACCTTGGAGAAAGGAGAGTATTAGTTTCTGCAGAAAATCACTTTGGTACCCTGAGGTTTAGAGTGAGTTTTGACCATGTCATTGTTGTGCACTTTGAGACCCAAACCACCAGAAGCTAGCACTAGGAGTATATGATAGGTTTTAGGTGTTGTTGGAGGTTTGTAAGTCATTTGGTTAGGTGCACGAGTAAAATCACAAAATCTGTCCAGCAGGGGACAGTTTTGTTGCAACTTAGAAATAAGAAGTTTTGACCTTGTCATGGGTAGGCCCTCATTAGGCCCTGTTGAGCCTTAGTTAGAGGGAGTGTCAGAGGATTTTTTCCATCCATAATACATAGGATTTGAGTCAGAATCATGTGTCCCAAGTTATTTCAAGTCAGGGCATTTTCTTCCCAGTAAAACAGGGGAACCATGGACTTTAAGCTTAGGCCCATTGAGGCTGTAATAACCCCAATTTTTGGAAATTTTTGAAACCTTTATGAATAGTGATTTTGCAGATTATGCTAAATGAGAAAACTTTTCATGCCACACTATGTAGGGGTTCTGTTATTGATCTTCTGGGATATTATTAGTACTCTATGTGGTATATAAGTGTTTGTAAAGATCGTCAGAATCCAATTCCGAACACTTTGATTTTTCCCGGAAATCCACTAGATACGGAAAGAATTGAGTATAAGGTAACAGGATAAAAAGGATTTAAATTAAAGGATTATAAGAGAGGATCATAAAAGGAATATAATGTATTGAGAAAGGTTAAGGAAACCCAAGTAATAAGATCCCGGGTATGATCCCTCAAACGAGAAACGAGAATGAAAGTTAAGCGAACCGTATAACAGATCAGCGGTCATTAGGCAAACAATTAGGAAGTTAATCAAGGAGGTTAGGGACGATGAGGTCATCCAACCAATAAGAAGAGGGCAAGTAAGGGATGATGACATCATAAGCATGACATAAGCATGACATAAGGGGAAGGAGATGTGGTTGATTTAAAACCACACAAAGTCAAGGTTAGAAAGGTAATTACCCAAAAAAACAAAACAAAAACAACCAACCAAAAAACAAATCAAAGCAAAAAACACAAAAATCTCTCTTTCTTCTAAGCTTGCTCTCGACTTTTCTTCTTTTTCAAAGAAGAAATTTCCAAAATTCAAGATCCAAGGCTTGTTAATTAGTGAGGTAATTATCTAAGGTTCCTTGTACATAGATATGGATGTCCTATAAGTTTAAGCTTCTAATTCCTTCACAATCTCTTCCAATAAATCATGGAAAAAGATGGTGAATAGTGTTTTTCAAGAACTAAAATTTTTGTTCTTGAAGTTTTGTTTAGTTTAAGCTTGGATAAGGACTTTAAGGGTGATTCCAAGCCATTCTCTTGATTCTCCACTCTCCCAGGAAGGTATAAATTCCAAACCCTAGCTTTAGTTTTGAGTAATTGGGAATGAATATGATTGATATGATGTATGTGAAGCATGATGCTTGTTTGTTTAAAATTTGGTTGAGTTTGTAGAGATTAGTTGGTTTTGTGGTGTTTTTGGAGTTGTAAATCATGATAATTAGTTAAAGAACTTAAGTAAAGCTTTTAGTTCATGTGGGGAATAAGTATAAATTGTTAATGTTGAGTTGTTGGGGCTGTTATGATGTAGTATGGATGGATTTTTCATTTGGTTGTGAATTGGGGTTGAATTGTGGTGGATTTGGAATGGTATAAATTTGGGAAATCGCGTAAACATAGCCGTCGTAATGCCCGATTTACCATAGACTGTTTTTGTTCTTAACATCAGAACCATTGAACTCGCTGTTAGGTTTTTACCATTACCATTTTTAGATAGTTCATGTTACGAGCTTCGTTTTGATATGTAGTTCATTTGATTCCGATGTACGGTTTAGGAGAAACGGCCGTTTTAAGTAACGACGTTTCGCGAACGAATCATTACCCCTCGCCTTACTTTGAAACCTTGATAAAGGACCTTAAATGACTAATTGGGGTAAGAAACATTTATGTAAGGTGTAATAGGCAGTTGGTAAGACATTTGCGAAAGAATCGCCTTAAAACTCGTAATGGTAAATTTATTAAAAATGGTGGAGCCACGGGTACTCGAGCGACTTAAGTAAATCGTTAAGCGCGAAAGCGAACGTTAGGACTCTAAATGGTTAAAGTCTAGTTTCTTAAGCGACCGGGGTTTAATTCCGACTTATGTTGTTGTTCATAGGTTATCGGACCCACTCTAAGCTTAAGCCTATCCGGGAGCACTCAGGCAAGTTTTCTATCCGTTATAACGATGTATACACTTGTATATGCATTATCTTGTGATAGATGCATGATGGTTAAATTAGTAAATTCTTGCGATATATTGTAGCATGTGATATGGTACATATGCATGCCTGTTTCGTATTCTTGCCATATATATTTGTTGGTTCAGTTGATAATACCTATGCTAGAGAATAGCGGTAATTTGCATATACCCTTAGTATAAGGACCCAAAGGTGAAAACATTTTCTATGCTATAGATTTTATATATATATATATATATATTTATATATATATATGGTTATAGTTTTCAAAACTATTAATCGAATAAGGTTTATTCGATAACTTTATATTATTTATTGAATATTATTTCGAATATTCATTCGAGGGCTTATGACTCAGCTTATTTATTTATTGAATATTATTTGAATATTCATTTGAGGATCTATGACTCCGATTATTTGCTGAGATATATTCTTTATTTTATTAAAGAATAAGGTGTCGATAATCAAACTCACTTTTTATTATTCAAATAAAGATAGTACTTTCGTATAAGTATATCTTTGGTTATTTAATATTCATTTCAAGTATAAGTTTTAAAACTTCTACTTCAATTATTTTTATAAAGATTATTCTTTATGGGAATATTATTTAAATAATAATATTCAGATATTTTCTAATATATTGGGACTGATTTATTTTGTTAAATCAGCATCACTTCAAACATTCTTAAAAATGTTTTCGCGTCTTCAAAATGATTTTAAAGGTTAGGGCGGATCCCAAAACTCATTTTTATATTTAAGATCCTCCTTTCGAAGGGGATTTAAATACTCGCTCAAAACCTGATGGATCCGGCTCTGTGGTGTGTTTTATATTCGCAACAAGGTTGCTGTCTTGATAAAGAATTTTGATTACTTACACAACACTCGGGAAGTAAAATTCCTGGAACAAGTTAATCCATTAACAGGCATCGCCTGGGAAATATCGGTGAGTTTTCCTTTCCAACTAGATATGACTTCTTGGTGGAGCCGTATCAACAAGTTTCTACTTGGGGAAAGGGGGGATGAGCTTTACGTTTCAGAGTCATGGATTTCATCTGAACTAGGAGTGGCGTAAGTGGTCGAGTGGCACCGGCCCAGCCTTATTATATTGGCCCATAATGGCCTGGAAGTTCCGCTAAGACGGTCCATTCCTTAGGAGTCCAGTGTTCGGTTGACAAGTAAATCCGACAGGTTCTCCCCTACATGTAGAAAATGGTGGGGTTGTACTACTACGATTGATCATCGTAAGTGGTCTTCCTGGCGCGGCAAACTCCCGTAATGAGTTCATCTTCCAATTGGATATTTCTGCAACATTACCCAGAGCACTTCGATAGAAAGGCTACGGTTGGGCGATTGTTTAGTGTTGGCAGGGTCAAGTTTTCAAATTGATGTGTGCATCAAATGAAGTATCTCATAACTTCATTTTATTTTGATGATATTTTAAAGATTGAATCTATTCAAGTATTATCTTGTAGTCTCATCTATGTGATGAACTTTTGAACTAATTATAACTTGAACGGTGGTAGTTCAAGTAGTATTTGGAAAAGATATAAGTATATTGGAGTATCTTGTAACTTCATCTTTTAAACTTATATCTAGGAAATGATTATCTTATGCATGTCAAAGATTTTCAGAAAAAAACGTTGAAACAAGGTTAGATATATGAGATCACCTTGCAACGATAGTTTTATACAGTTATAAACTGGAACTCTGTGTATATTATGCATGGAAGAGGACTTCCAAGATTTTGAAAAGTATATATGTATATATACTGAATATTTTGCGACTTCATCACATTAAGGTATCAAACTTGGTTCATTTCTTTTGACCAAGACTTTCATGAGTACTATGAAAAGGCTCATATACTGTAAATCATTATACATATTATTTTGGTGGGCTTGCTACTCACCCTTGCTTTCTTCTTTCATCACACAACAACAGATAGAAAAGATGAACAGGACCAAGCTCCCAATTCGCGAGCGGATAGGAAACGTTCCGCAGTCTCCTGGGTCTGCGCCACCTGCACCCCATGGACTGTTAGATGCTACTACTCAGGCTTCTCTTATCGCCAATTATCACATGACTTTGGGTGGCCTGTCCGAGGCCCGTAATGTTAGGAGTGATCTGTTGGATCGACTTACTGGACCAAGGATTGAGGGCGGGGTACTTCCGGCAGGATTAGCTCATAACATGGAAAGGATTGAGGCTACCACCCGTGTTACAGCTAGAGGCCATCTTGGGGTCAGATTGATCCAGCTCTACTTGCAACTATCTTAGACCTCATCACCTCTGTGATGGAGCAGGTTATGGATGTCGTGCGTGCCCGCATTTCTTGATCCATGGTAGTGTGCAGAGCCAGAGCAATCAGACAAGGGTTTCATGTAGCACCGCTTTTGGAGGATTAGCCTAAGTTATGAATGATTAGTTTTAATGACTAGATGTTTATCTATGGTAGTACTTTTGGGATAGAAGCAATCAGATCACATGATGTAATTCTCTTTAATGTGTTCAGTTGTTGTACCCTCGAACAAATGGTTATGTATATATTCGTTAATCTCAGTTCAGATCAGTTTGTTTGTGATAAGATCACATTGTTAATTGCTCTATTAACACTTAAGAGAGTGTCATGAAGTTTATCGAACTTGAGAATTCATAATTTGCAATCGTGCCAGGACTGAACGAGGGAAAGACTTAAGCAAAGTAAGACAAATATCCAGAGATTCTCAAAAAAAAAATTCCAAGTAATATGCCCCCACAAGGAATAAGATTAGGGGCAAACCTTGAATGTGATAACCAGGGAGGTCGCAATTAAGATATAAGGAAACCAGAATATAATAAAGTGGAAAATGAGGATTGTAAATTTAAAGATGACCCCAATTATGGGGAGTAGGAAGAAATATTTAGACTGAGAAAACAGAAGTCGAGCGAGATAGGGAGACCCGAGACGGTACTCCTATACGGAAATTCATGGACCTGTCTAAACAGAACTTATACTTTATTCCCAACCACCACCTTGAGGGAATCAATGTAGTGGGAAATTCTTTCAGGACCTTTAAGTCGCTAAGCTCTCAGAGTTCCAAGGAACGAGCTGACCCAGCCGAGGCAAGAGCCTGGCTAAAGGAAATAGAGGAATCATTTGAGATTCTGAATGATTGACGAATCACAAAAGACTACTTTTATCACTTACCCTCCTAAGAGAGAGACAATCCACTGGTGAAAGACCAAGAAAGGCGGAGCAAGAGGTTATGATAAACTGATTAAAGTTCAGTCAAAATTTTTCGAGAAAGTACTTCCCAAGGTTATGGAGATAGTATAAAAGCTTTAGAGCCAGAACAATGGCGGACGAGTATGGTGAATTATGAATCTAAGTTGTAAAAGTTGTCAAGATTCGTTCTGAGGACACGAATCCAGAATGACGGGATATTTGAAATCAATGCTTAGGTTGTGTTGGTTCATGAAATAATGATAAGAGAAAGGAAAATAAAAAGAAACTGAAGTGGAAAGGAATATAAAGGCAATAGAGTTTGAGAAATGATAAGGGAGTTGGGTATGAGGAAACCCTAAAGACTCGTAGCAATAGAAATAGAAATGTATGTACTCGTCAGGATGAGGGTGATTCACCATGAGTTAAAGTTGATGATTAAAGGAATAAGAGATACATATATTTTATCCCCTGTAAGTTGGGAGGATTCGAGGAAACCTTGAGATAGTTCGAAGGATAAATAATGAGACGAGGATAGACTGAGGAGACAAGAAAGTAAGAAATTAGGAAAAATTGGATGAAGGAAGTGACATTCAAGAATGTGAAGTGTAAGACCGGTGGCTTGATACCCAGAAATGGAGACGCCATGTATGAAAGATATCCCAACATTGAGGTGACTGTTGAGATAAACAACAAAAGTAAATAAGGAATTATTAAGAAGAGGTTCACGTTGAACACGACCAATATCTTCCAGAACATCCTTGTTATCGTTACCAAATTAGGCAAGAAAAGCGGATAACCGTTGTTATCTTTTGGAGGCCATATTGATTGACCTCATTTTGAATACAGATGTTATTGTGAAAATTAGGCATATACTATCGAGGTGGGAATGATTGAATACGACACCCTTATCAGGGATATATGACTTGATTTATCCACGAAAGGATGCATGTACCTTTTTAAAGGTGGAATTAAGGATAGAACATCGGTAACTTAAAACGAATAGGGGAATGCCTAAAGGTTGGCATTTCACCCTTAATAGGGATAGTATGAGTTTTGACAGTATGAATTGGAAAGGATTAAGGTAATAACAACCTTTAAGAATCAGTGGAGAAATTTTTTTCAGAAGTATATAGACAATGATTCTGGTATTAATAAATGGTATCTTGATATGCCCTATATCAAGGGAATACAGGAGGAACGATTCAAGGATAACCTTAGAGGTTTTACAAGGAGAAAGGTGATATTCAAAATTCTCAAGAATAGAAATGTTGATAAAGGAAATATGACGTAATTATAATGTTGCCAAGTGGGGCACGTGTTAAACCACGAGAAAGTATGGATCGAACCAGTAATGGTCGAAATTGTTCAGGGCAATTAGGACTTAAGATAAAAGATGTTCTAAGTATGATTGAGAGTCAGTCGTGACAGTGATTAACCTCTAAAGACTGAGGCAATAACTTATGGAAAAATGGTGATATTTTTTTTATTTACTCATCAGATTTTAAGGAAAACATCTTCACATAAGCTGTGATTGAAATGAGGTAGAAAATTTATTTGGAGGTGGTTAAAATGACATTGACTGTAAGGAAATTTTACTATCAGGAAAGGCCAAAGAGGTGGCCGACACTTTAAAGGTAAGAGGATAATTATAGGCGCCTGTGCCAAAGGAATACAGTGATGATGGTTAAAGCTATGAAGGTTGTATTAGGGTTTGGAAGATTGACATTCCTTCTGAAGACTGTGCAATACCTAACCATAATGGTAGTTGGTAAATGTTTAATTCGTGTAATCGCCATGAGCGGGCTATCTATCTTAGAAGGTCCTATCTTGAGAATAATCCAGGACCATGTTTGAAAAAGGACTAAACGAACCTTTGAGTTAAGTCTTCTATTGAAGGCATATGATTAAGAATGGTATTAACCTGCTATCGTTGCTTTGACTGAAACTCTTCTGCAATTTTATCTGCTTCATGTCATGTATGTATATCAGGATCTAGAGTGTTCTTCATGAATCATGAATGGAAATTATGTTACCTCCTTAGAAGAATTCTATACGACATGTATGGACTCCGTATGGTTAGATATTAAGATTTCATGGAAAGTGAATGACGATAGTAGGTCAGTGGTGGACCATAGTAATGCAACAATGATTCTGCGAGTAATGAGCTGATTACAACCGTGAGAGTTGTATTGGAATGAATGTTGAGATTGAGTACCACTAATCGGGTTGTATTAACGTATAAGTTATCTTTGATAGAAAAAAAAAATTAAGTAGAGTATCTACCTATTGAATATTTATTCCCTCTTATGAAAAGAGAGTCGTATTACTATATGAGGAAGGTTGCGGTGCAAGCATAGAATGCTAGTAACGATGATGTCTAGAATGAGATCCCAGATTCAATTTTCGATGTCGAGGGAGTTTCAAAGGTGATTGTTTATAAGCTCGAGCAAGAGCATGGGTCCATAGAATGATGGACGAAATAGTAAATATTCAGCATGCGAAATGCGATGCGATAATACTTGATGTTGATATATAAACACATATGTTTTGTTCTCCTATATCAAACCTCTATAGTTCAGAGGTAGGTTCCAAGCCAGATATTTTGTGGCAGTATATTTTTTTCACATATACAATTCTCTTCAGTTCGTTCTTTTCTCTCCTTTTCATTTCATATAAATTGAGAAGAACAACATTTCCAGAAGGGGAGGTATTGCCGAATGACTATCTATCTGTGTGATAGAAGCCTAGTAGGATACCATCTATTGTTTAATTACTTGTCAAGTACTAAAGGCTGGCCACCTTCTGTACTAACTATGAAATAGAACAAGTGTTCATGATCATAGTGATCTCTTAATAAATTCTTTTACTTCTATATGAAGGACTAAGCTTTCGAAGATAGAAGCAGCTGAAAAAGGAGTAGTAAAGTTGTGGTGGTATTCGGAATGAAAACACATTCGTGATACTAAGGTTGACGAGGTTATTAATAGGTTATAGAACGCTAACGAGCAAAAGTATAACCAGTATAATATTAGGAACGGAAGGTAGTAGCGATTACGAACTGGAAAAGAATGGGTAGTGAGAAGCAAAAGCTATAATGCTAGAAACTATGATGAGAGCCGGTGCAATAGACTTGAAAGAATTTGGAATGATCACTTAACGCGGATTAAGTTATCTCACGATAATCGATCGTATGTCAGTATCAAGGTATCGCCTTATGAGATCCTTGAGGGAAGACAATGTCGATCTCCCTTATGTTAGGATGAAGTTGTAGAGCGCAAGATGCTCGGACCCGCAGTAGTCCAAAGGACCAGGGATATAATAGATCTAATCAGAGGACGGCTGGTAGTAACCCAAAATGGACATAAGAGGTATGCTGATTTGACTCAAAAGGACAAAGAGTATGAAATAGGGGACCTAGTTATGTTATAGGTATCCCTTGGAAAGGATTGATGAGGTTCGGAAAGAAAGGAAAGCTAAGTCTACAATTTGTTGGACCCTTGGATATATTAAGACGTTTTGGGAAGTTAGCATATGAGCTAGCCCTACCCCCGAACATGTAGCAAGTCATAACGTGTTCCACGTATCAATGTTAAGTAAGTATAATTCGGATGCCAGATAAATAGGGGCATATGAGCGCATAGACATGCAACCCGACGTAACCTATATGGAGCAACCATGAAGGGTTATAGAGTAAAAAGGAACAAGTGCTTAGGAGAAGGGTTATCAAACTATTCAGAGTTTGATGGAAGAACCACAATATGGGAAAATTTACTCGAGAGGTAGAAAGTGCAATGCTAAGAGAGTATCCCTATTCATTTTTATCTGATTCCGGGACGGAATCCTTTTAAGGAGGGGAGACTGTAATAACCCCAATTTTTGGAAATTTTTGAAACCCTTATGAATAGTGATTTTGCAGATTATGCTAAATGAGAAAACTTTTCATGCCACACTATGTAGGGGTTCTGTTATTGATCTTCTGGGATATTATTAGTACTTTATGTGGTATATAAGTGTATGTAAAGATCGTCAGAATCCAATTCCGAACACTTTGATTTTTCCCGGAAATCCACTAGATACGGAAAGAATTGAGTATAAGGTAACAGGATAAAAAGGATTTAAATTAAAGGATTATAAGAGAGGATCATAAAAGGAATATAATGTATTGAGAAAGGTTAAGGAAACCCAAGTAATAAGATCCCGGGTATGATCCCTCAAACGAGAAACGAGAACGAAAGTTAAGCGAACCGTATAACAGATCAGCGGTCATTAGGCAAACAATTAGAAAGTTAATCAAGGAGGTTAGGGATGATGAGGTCATCCAACCAATAAGAAGAGGGCAAGTAAGGGATGATGGCATCATAAGCATGACATAAGCATGATATAAGGGGAAGGAGATGTGGTTGATTTAAAACCACACAAAGTCAAGGTTAGAAAGGTAATTACCCAAAAAAACAAAACAAAAATAATCAACCAAAAAACAAATCAAAGAAAAAAACACAAAAATCTCTCTTTCTTCTAAGCTTGCTCTCGACTTTTCTTCTTTTTCAAAGAAGAAATTTCCAAAATTCAAGATCCAAGGCTTGTTAATTAGTGAGGTAATTATCTAAGGTTCCTTGTACATAGATATGGATGTCCTATAAGTTTAAGCTTCTAATTCCTTCACAATCTCTTTCAATAAATCATGGAAGAATATGGTGAATAGTGTTTTTCAAGAACTAAAATTTTTGTTCTTGAAGTTTTGTTTAGTTTAAGCTTGGATAAGGACTTTAAGGGTGATTCCAAGCCATTCTCTTGATTCTCCACTCTCCAAGGAAGGTATAAACTCCAAACCCTAGCTTTAGTTTTGAGTAATTGGGAATGAATATGATTGATATGATATATGTGAAGCATGATGCTTGTTTGTTTAAAGTTTGGTTGAGTTTGTAGAGATTAGTTGGTTTTGTGGTGTTTTTGGAGTTGTAAATCTTGATAATTAGTTAAAGAACTTAAGTAAAGCTTTTAGTTCATGTGGGGAATAAGTATAAATTGTTAATGTTGAGTTGTTGGGGCTGTTATGATGTAGTATGGATGGAGTTTTGATTTGGTTGTGAAGTGGGGTTGAATTGTGGTGGATTTGGAATGGTATAAATTTGGGAAATCGCGTAAACATAGCCGTCGTAATGCCCGATTTACCGTAGACTGTTTTTGTTCTCAACATCAGAACCCTTGAACTCGCTGTTAGGTTTTTACCATTGCCATGTTTAGATAGTTCATGTTATGAGCTTCATTTTGATATGTAGTTTGTTTGATTCCGATGTACGGTTTAGGAGAAATGGCCGTTTTAAGTAACGACGTTTCGCGAACAAATCATTACCCCTCGCCTTACTTTGAAACCTTGGTAAAGGACCTTAAATGACTAATTGGGGTAAGAAACATTTATGTAAGGTGTAATAGGCAGTTGGTAAGATATTTGCAAAAGAATCGCCTTAAAACTCGTAATGGTAAATTTATTAAAAATGGTGGAGTCACGGGTACTTGAGCGACTTAAGTAAATCGTTAAGCGCGAAAACGAACGTTAGGACTCTAAATGGTTAAAGTCTAGTTTCTTAAGCGACCGGCGTTTAATTCCGACTTATATTGTTGTTCATAGGTTATCAGACCCACTCTTAGCTTAAGCCTATCCGGGAGCACTCAGGCAAGTTTTCTATCCATTATACTGTTGTTGTGATGTATACACTTGTATATGCATTATCTTGTGATAGATGCATGATGGTTAAATTAGCAAATTCTTGCGATATATTGTATCATGTGATATGGTACATATGCATGCCTTTTTCGTATTCTTGCCATATATATTTGTTTGTTCAGTTGATAATACCTATGCTAGAAAATAGCGGTAATTTTCATATACCCTTAGTATAGGGACCCAAAGGTGAAAACATTTTCTAAAACCGGGAGTTGAGGATCCCGAGTAGATTTTATATATATATATATATATATATATATATATATATTTATATATATATGGTTATAGTTATCAAAACTATTAATCAAATAAGGTTTATTCGATAACTTTATATTATTTATTGAATATTATTTCGAATATTCATTCGAGGGCTTATGACTCAGCTTATTTATTTATTGAATATTATTTCGAATATTCATTCGAGGGCTTATGACTCAGCTTATTTATTTATTGAATATTATTTGAATATTCATTTAAGGATCTATGACTCCGATTATTTGCTGAGATATATTCTTTATTTTATTAAAGAATAAGGTGTCGATAATCAAACTCACTTTTGATTATTCAAATAAAGATAGTACTTTCGTATAAGTATATCTTTGGTTATTTAATATTCATTTCAAGTATAAGTTTTAAAACTTCTACTTCAATTATTTTTATAAAGATTATTCTTTATGGGAATATTATTTAAATAATAATATTCAGATATTTTCTAATATATTGGGACTGATTTATTTTGTTAAATCAGCATCACTCCAAACATTCTTAAAAATGTTTTCGAGTCTTCAAAATGATTTTAATGGTTAGGGCGGATCCCAAAACTCATTTTTATATTTAAGATCCTCCTTTCGAAGGGGATTTAAATACTCTCTCAAAACCTGAGGGATCCGGCTCCGTGGTGTGTTTTATATTCGCAACAAGGTTGCTGTCTTGATAAAAGAATTTTGATTACTTACCCAACACTCGGGAAGTAAAATTCTTATAACAAGTTAATCCATTAACAGGCATCGCCTGGGAAATATCGGTGAGTTTTTCTTTCCAACTAGATACGACTTCTTGGTGGAGCCGTATCAACAAGTTTCTACTTGGGGAAAGGGGGGACGAGCTTTACGTTTTAGAGTCATGGATTTCATCTGAACTAGGAGTGGCGTAAGTGGTCGAGTGGCGCCGGCCCAGCCTTATTATATTGGCCCATAATGGCCTGGACGTTCCACTAAGACGGTTCATTCCTTAGGAGTCCGGTGTTCGGTTGACAAGTAAATCCGACAGATTCTCCTCTACATGTAGAAAATGGTGGGGTTGTACTACTACGACTGATCATCGTAAGTGGTCTTCCTGGTGCGGCAAACTCCCGTAATGAGTTCATCTTCCAATTGGATATTTCTGTAACACTACCCAGAGCACTTCGATAGAAAGGCTACGGTTGGGCGATTGTTGAGTGTTGGCAGGGTCAAGTTTTCAAATTGATGTGTGCATCAAATGAAGTATCTCATAACTTCATTTTATTTTGATGATATTTTTAAAAATTGAATCTATTCAAGTATTATCTTGTAGTCTCATCTATGTGATGAACTTTTGAACTAATTATAACTTGAACGGTGGTAGTTCAAGTAGTATTTGGAAAAGATATAAGTATATTGGAGTATCTTGTAACTTCATCTTTTAAACTTATATCTAGTAAATGATTATCTTATGCATGTCAAAGATTTTCAGAAAAAAACGTTGAGACAAGGTTAGATATATGAGATCACCTTACAACGATAATTTTATACAGTTATAAACTGGAACTCTGTGTATATTATGCATGGAAGAGGACTTCCAAGATTTTGAAAAGTATATATGTATATATACTGAATATTTTGCGACTTCATCAAATTAAGGTATCAAACTTGGTTCATTTCTTTTGACCAAGACTTTCATGAGTACTATGAGAAGGCTCATATACTGTAAATCATTATACATATTATTTTGGTGGGCTTGCTGCTCACCCTTGCTTTCTTCTTTCATCACACAACAATAGATAGAAAAGATGAACAGGACCAAGCTCCCAATTCGCGAGCGGATAGGAAACGTTTCGCAGTTTCCTATAGGCATTGATATCGCTGTAGCTGAGGTAGGAACTACCAATAGGCTAGGCTTCAACTTTTGATGTACCAGATTTATGTATATTTATGAATTGTAATAATGGCAAAGAAATGTAAATTTATTCAGAAACCTGTTTAAGGTGTATTGGCATATAATTGGTGGAATAAAACGACTTGTGATTATTTTTGGATATTCATCTCTGAGACTCTAACTTGTGGTGTGTGTGTTTATTGTGGGGTCACAGTACAGAGTAATTGAATATTTATTAAGATTGGGTGTTACTAAGGGAAATGGAACTCGTGACAACCCGGATCCCCGACCCCGGATTTGGGGGTGTTACAGAGGCCCAAGCTAGGCCCTTGAATCACATCAAGTTTGGGAGATGCCTTATGGTCTGAAGAGTCTAGTGTAGAAGTTTTGGAGGTAAACTTGTAGTGTAAGAGTGTCTAATGCACTCAAGAAACCATAGATGTCATTCTGAAATTTACCTTAGTGAGCACTTTCACTTATCACATAGTTTTAGAACACTTATGAGTGAGACCTAGGTTGACCACTATGGTTGCAAGATAGTATAAAGCCAGTAGAGTAAAAGGCCCAAGTGAGGGTCAATAGGTTTTGGATAGTTTTGTAAATGCATATCGAGTTAGGAGGCCAAATTTGGAGACTTTGTCTAGTTTAGCGATCAAGTGACTTAAGTTGTGGGTCGAGATCATCCAAACCTAGTGTTGCAATATGGTGTGTGTGATATCATTTGGTATTAAAATATGATATGTGAGTATATGTGGCTATGTGTACTATTGTATTTATAAGGTGATTATAAATTTCGTGCATATAGGCCTAAGTGCCACTTGTGTTTAATTTCGGGTTAAAAAAATAGGTTGAGTTGGTGAGAATATATTATAATGAGGTTATTATTAATTGTGTAGGATCTCGAGACAAGGGTAAACTTGCCATAAAGGTCGAGTAAAGCTTCCAGTTGCTCCTACCTCCAGACCAGTCCAGCCTTTCTCAAGGCAAGTGATTCAACCTGTTTTTCGTTTACACTGCAAATATGTAATAATTAGTTCCTATATATATATATATGATGCGAGTATCCTGAGTTATCTTGTTATACTTGAACTAAATGATTCTTAAATCCATCTTCGTATTATATAGAAATTCCATGAACCCTCAAGTACATATTGCAAGTAGATCAAAAGTCGTATCATGCTAGTACATCAAAGTAATTGGAATGCCATGATAAAATAAAGATAATACTTGATTGATCCTCTTAATTAACATGCTATTGATTCCTAAAATCTTGACATTTCACCCTGATGCTTGAACCCCAATAAAAAACTTTACCTTGATACCTAAAAACCAGTTATTCTTTAAAAGTTGTTCTTAATTGATTGATAACCCTTTTTCTTACCCTAAAGTTCGACAATCCTGATATACCTTAAGCTAAAGATCATTTTCTTCATACCTTAACACCTCTGGTATACATGAAGCTTATCTTCTTGATGTTCTAGTACCTGTACCTTGTTGAAAACCCTTGTTTAAATCCTAGTTGGCATTACTCTTTCCTATTATCCAAAAACTCTACTAAATCTCCTTGTCGGAAACCTTGTAAATAATAACTGTATAAGTACCCCGATAGAATAAAGTCTAGTGAATCATGGCCCTGAGAGTTGGTGACATATTTCCAATATTTCAAAGTTGATCTATAATCCCTTAATAAAAAAAATGTTTAATGTTTAAGAGATTTTATTATAAATCGGCATCAGTTTTTGAAATGATTAAAATGTGGATTTTCAATCCCAAAGGGGGGTAAATATTTTCTTTGAATAAGTGGATCTGGACTGAGACGCAAGTCCTTTCCACACTGATATTGTAAGCTTAAAAGTTGCCTAGGGTTCCCATTAATGTTTTAGAACCCAGCGAGGTTCGTGATTACTTCGCGGCTGATCACCGACTGTAATCCGTAGCGTCATAAAATGTTTTTGATTAAGATATGATTTTAAAAATGTTTTGATTCAAGCAAATGATGCCATCACCCAAAATTTCATCTCTTGTTATTATCAGTTATATCTTCGCATTGTCATTCTTTAATATCTCGATTTATGTTTTGTACCGTATTGTTTAGTACTTGTTGAGCATTTGGCTCACTCCTTGCTTTAACCCTGATATTACAGCTATCAGCTATGGTTAGATTCAAGCAGACAGCACGTAAGACTTGTGATGTCGATGCGTATGTTCGAGCTCAGGTAGAATAAGAGGTAGTTTTATGTGAGGACTCGATATTAAAATCAGTTGTAATAGATGGTAGTGTTGGGCTGTTCCAAACCCTAAACTGTAAGATCTTGGATTCAGTTATATTTACTTTCTTTTAAATATTGTAATAGTTATATATTGTGTTTGTTAAGTTGGGGGTGTGACATGGGATATCATTCATTGCGTATTAGTTGGAAATCCCATTTATAAGGAATTCGTAATATAAGTTCACAAGTATTAAATCTTCAACATTTAAAGGACTGGTGAATTTATCAGTAATCCAGTACCTCGTACTTAGTGTTACTATCTTGATTATCATGATTACAATTTCATATACATTTGTGGTAGTTAAGTATTATATCATTAAGTTTGAATATTATTTTAATTGATTTAAATTATGACTGTAGACAATTCCATTCCATATCAGTCTCATAATTTGAATTATATTAAAATAATATGCAGCATATTTATTTGTATCATGTACGAATAATTGTGGTACTTTTAATATTAGTGATATTATTTAGAATTTTTGGTCTAAGTAATCAATGCTTATTTCTAAAATCACTAATATTGAAAGTTGAAGTATTTTCTAAGTTAAGTGTATAAAACTCTCAATATTTTATATGCTTAGAAAGTATTTCTAAAATTACTAATTATCTAGAGAGTGATTGCCATGTATATAAGTCATATATCCTATTGGTGCTTACTCAAGGATAATTATAAATATTTAAGTGCTAGTATCTAACTCATAGATATTTAGTATTTATTTATCTATTATTTATTTTAGGTAGTTTAGATTATGGAAATTGAAGCAATTCAATGATTTTATTTGCTCCATAATTCAAACTAACTTAAAATAAATAAGCAGCATAATTGATTATAACTAAATTTGTCAATAATTGATATCTAGTATATTGATTGTAACTTATGTGTTATAAGTTAATTATG
This sequence comes from Apium graveolens, assembly GCF_009905375.1. Classification (NCBI taxonomy): domain Eukaryota; kingdom Viridiplantae; phylum Streptophyta; class Magnoliopsida; order Apiales; family Apiaceae; genus Apium; species Apium graveolens. Next base: position 103,247,718 of record NC_133654.1, read on the forward strand.
AGATTTTGGTTTAGTAAATTTAGCAATGCTTATATCTCAAGATTTTACTGAAATTGGAATATGATTGTAGCATGATTAGTTGTGTGTAACTTTTGAGTTATATGAGATAATGATATTTAGTTAAGAGTTTAACTATGAACTAATTGTGAAGTATTAGTATTTGTGACATTACTTAGAACTCCTCTAAGTAATCAATGCTTATCTTCCCTTCAGTCATTTATACTAATATTAAAAGTGTAAAAATATCTCTTGAAGTACAACTATGGTCAATGAAGATTTTGCTTTATTAGAAGTAACCATATGTTGTTCACCTAGAATATTTTTATACTTATTTGCAAATTCCTAAATACTTTGATAATAGATGCAATACTCAATGGATCAAAGTATATGGAACTTAGAATATTTTTCTAAGATTGCAAACAAGACAATGTTGGTTAATATTGCTTTATTCATCGAACCAATATTGTTTGAGATATTACAGTTGTTATGAGTTAACAATTGTATGAAAATATGAAATTGAATGCTGATGTCATTTTGATAGATAATTGGGATTTAATTCATTGATATCTTATTTTAATATTTAAAATAGGATGCAACATAATCATTGGTATCTAAAGTACTTGACAAGTATCAGATAATGATATATTGTTAATATTTTGTTGCAGATAATTGTAAGATTTTAAGTTCTAGTGGATTTATATGAGTTGCTACATCTAAAAGATTCACTACAATTTGAAATTAGTAGCATAGTCAGTCTTATTAAGATTATTTATCAATAAACAATTTTCTTGATTATAATCTTATAAAGATAGATTATGGAGCTTTTGACACGAATGAGAATTGCTTAGACTTTACCCTAAGTGATCAATGCCTTTACAAAAACTCACTCATATTGAAAGATAAAATCTTTCTTTCTCTTCTTAATACTGCTAGGTCATTAGTCTGTATCTTATTAAATCATTTATCTTTTTAGGCATAAAAACAGACTTGTGCACTCGAATAGTTTTAAGAGAAAATCAAACTTCTTTCTACATTGGTGATTACTTATTTCATTAAAATCTTTTGGAAATCACTATTGTACATCATTTCTCTCAACAGATTAAATGCATAATATTCATTTATTATAGATCTTAAGTGCATTTTATCTCTATATTGCCATATGCTTTGTGATACAGGTTCAGCCTCCAATGGCATTCTTTCATTGATAGTCATGAGGTTGAAAACCCACAACTTCTATCCCATACTGTAAAGACAAACACAGAAACAGAACCAACCAACACTCTCTTACCACTAAAATGAAGTATGAATGAGCGTGAGGGAGAAAGTGCCTTAGTGCACCACATAAGGAAGGTTCTGAAGTCAACCCAGCAGCTATGTCTCTTACAAAGTTGAGTAGTATTAAAACTGAGGCAGCTGCTAGCCCCCATACATCTTCTCAAAAAGATGTAATGGCTGAAAAGGCACAAAACAGTTACTAGATTCATCCTCTCAATAGGGTGCGTCTATTGAAATTCGCTCGTCGGCCAGGATATCCGATGTAGTGTCACCACCTCAAATATAAACAATTCTTGATGCACAAGGAAAAGTTACACACACAAAGGATGAGTTGACGAAAACAAGAGTTTCGACCATTTTACGGCCAGAATCGATTGTTCAAGGTTCTTTAATGGACCAATTGCCTTTACAGGTGTTAGGAGAGGATACTGATCCAATAGCCATATGTCAGTGGTCAGTGTCTACCTCCCCAGGACTAATAAACCTGGATGTATCTGCGGATAGTGGATCTGACATAGGTGCAGATCGGCAACTTATCGACAATGATTCAGATATTACCTGATGAGTCACAAGGAAATGTCTTCACAGGCATTAGAAGGAAACTTTGATCTTTATACTAAATTTTTTGGATCATTGTCTACCTTCTTAGAGTTCAAATCTGTAACCCTAAAAGGGAAACTAGCAACTTGTAGATTATGACTCAGATTCATCTGATGAGTTTAACAAGGATGGGGATTTATGAACTCCCATTGCACCACCTGTGACCTCCTTAAGGATGGCTAAGGTGATTTTCCTTGCAGGTACAACTGGATTTTGGAGCTATGAAAGGAGTGATACACTTGTGAGAATGAGTGTAAACACGAGTGGAGAGAAGAGTGAAACACTTGTGAGGTACACGAAACAGAATCACACACTCACAGTGAGGAAGAAAGAAAAAAACACAATACCCCATTCCCTAACCCTTAACATGGTTCTTGATACTTCGGGTCTCGAATCTGTTTATGATTGGAACCTAACTCTTAGGGACCTAACATTTATAGATTGGATTAGAATACTTCGGGACCTTTGGGAGCTAACAATTGGTAACAATTGGTGATCTCATAGTTGGGAGGTACATATAAGGAGTTGGGAAGATTGGTTAACAGGATGATCAACAGTGAAGTCATACTTGCAGCATTTAAAGGAACATGGTTGATCAGACTATGACTTGATATTTTTTTCTCCAACCAAGTAACATATGAGAACTCCTTCAGACAACAACATACATGTGACGGCCTCAACCCCGGGGTCAGGGGGTGATGTCACCAACAACACAATATTAAACATAATATATTTCAAAACATTAATAATACACAATTACAACCCCCTTCACCAAGACCTTTTCCAGGTTTAAGTATAATTTAGGTCACATTAAATACAAAACCAACTTATAACAATACTCTGAACAGTACTATCTTAATACAGCAACTCAACAGAACATCTTTGGTCCACACAACTACCTCAGAGGAGCTTGACGCAAGAGGAACTGGAACTCTGCCCTGACTACCGCGGAAGAATCTCCTAAGCATCTGTAATATATATAAAACATTCTGCAAGGGTGAGCAATTGCTTGCTCAGCAGTACCACTATATGAATAACAATAAAACAATGTATGATAAAACAGTGATAGGAACAGAATTAATAACTCGTTAGAAAACATCCATAACCGGATATTCAAAACTAGAATGCTTCCAGAAACAACAATATCAGTCGTGTGCTGTGTATAATTACCAGAATCAAGGCTTAGCATGTTATTTCAGTTTCACATCATCTATCTCCATAAGTTGATTTGTTAAATCAATTTTAAAACTGAATCAATCAAATCTATTGGACATTTAACGGGTGAAGATAGCTGATTAGTCTACCCTCACCGGACAGCGACTAGCGGCCATCCAGAAATAGAATGTGTTCCGGAACTTGGGAAAAGACTAGCTAGGTCTTTCCCCCACGCTGGACTAATCGGTTAAACAGAATGCCCAATCCAATTAGCCACTTACGCAACCACATGTTGGACCGTTACCGAATAACGGGCCTCTTACGCAACTCCAATAGATCAACTGAATTCCCTTTTTGCCTCTTTCCGAAATTCCATGACATAGGTGGATCAAAACCTTCCACGACATATGTGGATTAAAACAGTCTCTTTATCCAGTTTCCAAAATCACTGTTACCTATCTCTTTTTAAAACCGATATGTCATAGCACAATATTCAAATCCTCTTTTCATTTTAATCATGTTTAGAGATAGGTGTTTTCAGAAGTTACTTTTCCCCAAAATATAATTTTAAACAACATTTTCAAGTACAGGGGATACGTAACTTAAAACATTTCTGTTCCATTATGAAAATAAAACATTTAGCTATTCATACGTACTGAACCATAAAAGAATGGTCAGGGGTACTTGCCTTGCAGAGCTTTACGACTATTACTGATCAATCATGATCCGACAGGAACGCTCAGGCTTTATCGTCTAACCACTAGATCACCTTGGATTCGACTTCAATACTCAGGTTCTTCGGTTGAAACCCTACTGAGCTCGTCGACTGTCCACTAGGTTACCTTTAGTTTGACATCAATTCTTGAGTCATTCGACTAGAACCTACAAAGCCGAAATACCCTACATTAGACGTCTTGGTATGCTTGACATATCCTCGCTACCAATTATACCCAACGATATTCAAATCTGACTCGTAATTACATACATTATTACAATACAATAACACACCCAATAGTCAGGGTTCACGTTCTCGAGAAATCGGTTTGGTGTTCGTTTTCAGAAAATACGTATACTCGTCAAATTAGGAAATTAGGGTTATTGGGTTTTAACAGAACATTCACCACAACATACAATCACGTTCCGTACATAATATATGTATATACTTGTTTATACTCGTTCGATGTTTCGATAATTATAGGGTATATCCCGAATTTCTGAATTTAATTTTCAAAATTTCGGGCAGCACCTTCTCTGTTTATCGGCCTACCCGTCGAACAACTCGACGTAAAATCACAACCAATCAATCCAGTCCAAACCAATCACGCAATCTACATTTCACAATTTCTCAACCACCGATTTAAATCAACTAATTATTATTATTATTCGTATTTAATTTTTATTTATTCTAAAATATTAGGACTCAGAATAATTCATCACGGTCCACCGTCCGCTCGTCGAAATTCATCGCGTACGGCAGCAAAATTTCGCGGGTACCCGATAAATTCCCGAGTCTCCAACGCGAAATTTTACCGATTATTAAAATCATTTTCCCGCACGAATAATTTATTTTATTTCACGAAAAGCACTCAACAATTCTCCTGCAGAAAAGAATCAAATAATTAAACAAGTAAAAGAAACTCAGCACAGGCGCGTTCAAACACGCGAGTAGCACCAAAATCACGCCGCCCCACCTCACCGGAATCGGGAGGCGGCAGCGAACACGGCACAAAAGAATGGACATACACACAAGGACTAGCACGCACATAAACATATATACACACACTCAAGTATATATATATATATATATATCTGTATGCACATAACAACAAGAAGAAGCAAACAGTCGACCCACCACAAATGGCCGACAAACAGGCGATCGGAGAAAGAAAATCGGGACCAAAGAAAGGGAAATAGAAGAGAGTAAGGGGAGGGAGAGACAGAGTGCGAGAAAGTGTAATCAAGAGAGAGAGAGATTCCCAGCGAGAGAGATGCCGAGAGATTAGAGATGAAAGGGAGAAAGATTACAGGGTAGAAATGATCTGCTGTTGATATTTTTTTTCTTTCTTTTTAGCCAGCCTCTGCACAACACCTGTATCGCTTGTTTACGACAATTCGACACGTATCAATTGAATAGATACGTGTCCTGGATTTTAATCACGAGCCCGGAATTTCGAAATTAACGGATCGCGATTTACATAAAACAGGTTCAGAAAATTACGAGAATAGCCTTAAAATATTAGAAATATCTTGAAGTAAATAAAAACATTAATTTCGAAATTTTTGAAATAATTTCCGAAACACAATTCATACCCGCTTTTATCAATTAACTGAATCGACGCGCAGGTGAAAATAACTCCGAAAATTCCCAAAATAATTTTAAAATTCTCAGAATAATACGAACTTAATAAAATATAAAATTCATAATTTTTGAAGATTTCCATAATTATATATGGATTTTACCATTAAAGACATTCAGAAAATCATTTAAAAATAAATAATTAATGAAATATTGATTTCTCAATTTTATAAAGTCCTAAAAATAATTATTGAAATTATAAAGTAATAAAAACAATTTTAGAGGCAATCCAAGTATTTATGGAAATAAAACTGCAATAACACCATTTTTAACAACGATACAAAATCATACAATTCATTACTTAACCACGCAATTCAATTCCGTACACTAGTAATCAAATACACATAGTGACAGAGTAATAACCCACTGACTGAACCCACACAAATATTTTATTTAATTATTTATTCCATAATTACACATATAAATAATAATAAAAATATACGGGTCGTTATAATACATTCCTTCTCTAAGGGGGAGATAAAAGCTTATATAATAGTTTTGAGGATTCCTCAACTAAGGGGGAGAAATAGCAGGGAGGAAAGAAAAAGGTAAAGCACATGTACATCACACAACATCAGAAGAAGTGGTTTGGTTCTTCACTATTCTTCATAAGGGAAGAAGCTGTTTTCCAAAAGGGGAGTACCCTTAGTTCTTATCTGCGGATCCTATTGTACGGGAGATGTGGTAGATGAAGGTGATCTCTTTTAAGCAGTTGATGATTCTCATAGGGGGAGAAGCAAGAGAGATATGCGCTTCTCAACAGGAAATGTGGTTGTACAAAAGAAGCTGATGATTATTACTTCAAGACTAAGAAGTATTATCTGGCAGAGATTTGAAGAACCAAGGAAATGAAGATGAAACTACTTGAAGATTAGTTCAGTGCTAGAGGAACAAGCATCTTCCATTTCAGTTACTCAAGAAATCTGGAAATGCGGTATTTGCTCCAGAAAACTAGTAGCATTATTTATAAGTCCTGGTACATTACTTTTTCTAGTTGTTATTTGAGTTATTCTCTCTATTTAATTTGTTTGTTAAGTTTAACAATCAAATATGGGGAGATTGTTGGTGAGACTACGTAGCTGTATGAACAGTTATGTGATAACTCAACACAATAACAACACTAGAACATGACAAGTTAATAATACTACGTCTACACAAGAAATCAGGTTAATGAAGTCAAGGCAAATACAAAGAATCAGAAGATTAGAAGAAAGCCTGATGTCTGTCTACAGGTCACTGAAAGAAGTTCATTAATATGATCATGCCTCAGTAAAGAACAAAGGTAAAAGACTTTCAGGGTTTCAGAAATATTGAAGATTCAGTATACAAGTGCTACCGGAAGATTTCAGTGTACTGGCATTGATTGTTGATAGACAGTGTTCGAAGCATAGAAATATGAAGAATTTAAGACAGGGTATAGACAGAGGTTAATGAAGACGTTGTCTAAAGTACCAGAAAGGATTCCAGTGAAAGTACAGTTGTTTATTGATAGTCAGTGTTCGAAGCAATAAAGTTAAGGCAAGCTTAACAATGTAATCAAGGCTATAATACGAAGACCTGAATCGAGGTTAGTCGTCTGTGAATCAGATCAGTTGCACTAGGCGTCAACAGCTCGTGAAAGGAATCTGGGTATTACTTATAGTAGGATTGTTAAGTTGAGGAACGTACTTGGATTGAACGTTTATATGTTAAAGTACGAGAAGAGGTGCGCGGGGTATACAACTCAACAGCTCAAGGGACTGGTGAAGCTCAAAGTTTAATTGTTAAATTAAATAAATTATTTAATGGACTTTAATATAATTTATGTAATAAACTTAAAATGATTTATCTTATAAAATTTAAATAAGTTTATTTTATAAATCTAAATTAGTTTATTTATATAAGTTATTGTTATTCCTAGTGGACTAACAATGAGATTTATAGAAGGGGGTTGAATGTAAATCTCAAAACTTTTTCAAGTTTTGAGCAGTTTTAAAGGCTTTGTGTTCAAGATAAACAAGTGTGTGAATTGCTTTAAGCTAATACAGACAGATATATATTCAAGCACTAATGTAAAGAACACAACAGACCTTAAAAACTTTCCTGGTGGATTGTTGTTCCACCAGAGATGGTATTTCAGAAAATCTGTGATTCAAGATGTTGATCACAGCTGCATCCTAGTACAAACTAGATAATTTTTCTCTCAAGATTTTTCTAAACAGCACTGGAAAAATTCTTATCTAATTACTAGCTGCTACTTGGTTTATATATCACCAAGTGTACAAGTGAAGACAAAGATAAAAATACAATAATAAAATAAGTTCTCCACTTGTTTCTTCTCCATATCACTCAAGTACTTTGTTGACTATTGCCTCTTTGTACTAGAGTAGAATGGCTGCTTTTTCTGATGTTCCTGAAATTAGGCTTCCACATTTCAGTTATCTCTGACAACCCATGTGCCTCTGTCTGCTGTTACAACTACCACTGATCAACTACTATTTAACAGAACATCTGTTGAAGCCTTCATCCGTTGCTGGTTTTATCCGTTGATGTGTTAACAGTTGAAGCTCTATCCGTTGAAGCTTTAGAGACATCCGTTGAAGCTTTGTTTCTCATCCGTTGAAGGTCTTTAAGACATCCGTTGATACCACTTCATTTATACAAAATTACAAGGCATGAAATATTTACAATTGGCCTTCCTATTTGCATATCTTTTAGTAGTCAACATGACTTATATTCTCTCTCAACTTCTGAGAGTTATATCTTAAATACAGAGACTGAAATGTGCTACAACACTAGACTTATTTCTAAGTAAAGCTGCACCATCAACGGATAGCCAAAGTGGTCTTATCCGTTGAGGCTGCAAACACTAAACTTCTACTTAAGTGTTTTGTTAAACATATCATCAAACTAATGCACATATATTCCTAACAATCCCCCCTATTTATGTCTATAAGAATTGTAGACATAAATTCAGGGTTAACTTGATGATAACAAAACACTTAACAAATATATGAATTGAAACTAAGTAGAAATTTAAAAGTGCTGCAAAAGTGTATGTACTAGGAGGTAATTGAAGATTTACAGAATTTCCAAGGGTGCTCCTCTAGTCTGAGCAAATCAACTTTTTCTTCTTTGTTCCCTTGTTTTCTTTCCTAGCCCTTTGTCATTTTCCTCAATTTGGAGTTGGAGTTGTCTGTAGAATTCAGCTTCATCTTCATCACTGATATCCAACTTAGATTGCATTTCCTTGAGAGTTTCATTGCTGGCAATCTTGAGTTGGTCTTCAAGTCTGAAAAATCTTCTGACTCTTTTATCATCTCTAAATTCCATCAACCAATGAGGTGATTTGTGAATTGTAATTCCCCTTTCTTGAATGAGTAAAGTTCTGGGCAAAGCATTGGGCTCCCACCAAGTTTTCCTTATGTTGGCAATCTTGTTGAGAATTTCAGTCTTGGCAGTCCTGGTAAAGCCAGAATCCTTTTGTATGGCTGAAAAGACTCTGATCAAGGTAGAGTAGCCTTCATTCAGAATCCTGTAGAGAGGCCATGTTCTTTCCCCAGCTCCTTTGTATCTGAACACCAATCTCTCTGGTAGTTGTCTGTAGGCAGCTATTCCCCTTACATCCTCCAGCTCATCCAGATAGAGTTCAATGTCTGAAATTTCTTTTATGTCACAGATGTGAACATAATCATCTTTAGAAATGGGTGGCATAGGCTTAGGTTTTTGTTTTTTAGTGAATTTCTTAGAGGTTAGGGGAGGTGTAGATTTGGATTTTCTTTTCTGTTTCTTTGGTAGTGGAAGAGTGGTTAAAAAGGTAGGCAATTTGATGGTGTCCCAATCAATAAGTTCCTCTTTTGGGATGATTAGTTCACCATGGATGTTTATAGTGGGATCAGCAACACAAGGTTCAGGTATGGAAGGTAGTGGTTTAGATATTGATTTGGTTTCTTCAGTGTTATCTTCACTCCTTCTATGTGCCTTGGCCTTTCTTCTGTTTCCCTTCTGCCATTCCTCTCTTTCCTCCATACTCTCACCAAATATACTCCCAAAAACCTCATCTAGGTTTGCAATCTTGTCTTCACCCCTGACTTCAATTCCTTTCTCTCCTTCAACTTGACTTGACTTTAGCTGTTGTTCAAGCTTTGCTTGTGCTCTTTTGTCAGCCTTGAGTTTTTCAGCTTCTTTCTTCAACCTTTTGGTTTCTTCCCTCTTGGCCTTTGGAAATTTGGGATGTCCTTGCATCACACAGATACTCTTTCCCTCTCTAAAGATAATGGCCATTTTCATTCTTTCAACTATGTCCTTGGTCTCCTTAAGCTTTTTGATGTTAGCACCCAAAACTTTGTCTTCATCAGGCTTTGGAAGAGGAAAGTCCACTTCTTTCATCTGAGCAAAGTCTAGGGGGTTCTTTGTGGAGTCCTTGCTGGATCTAGTGTTGGGCTTGAGAACTATAGGTTTTAGATTCTTGAAAGAAGTCTCTCCAACCTTATTCCTCCTTTCTGGCTTATGCTCCATAATGATTGGTTCAACCTTTGTGCTATGTTTCATAGATATTGATTTATCTTGTGTTGAGCCAAACATTTGTTGCACCCTTTCATCAATTCTCCTCCTTTGCTCTTTCACTTGAATTTCAGCTGCTGCTAGCTGGATTAGGTCAATTCCATCAGGCTTTCCTTTGATTTGCATAATTGAGAAGTAGTGATGGCAGGAACTAGCACTTTAGATATCTGGATTTTTGTAGATGGCTCTCCTTCCCCTTCCCTTTTTCTCTCCCCCTTTTTGTTATCATCAAGGAGAGGGGTCAAGCCTTGTGCTTTTGCCAGCTGCATAAGTAGACTTGTTTGAGATTGTTGGTTGTGAAGAATGGTGGCCACAGAATTTTCAATAACTTGGACTCTGTTTTCTAACTTAGCCAGCCTCTTTTCAGTATTTGAATCCTTTTTCAATCTCAACAATAAGTCCTTCATTGTACCATAGGGCATGACTGAATCCAATTTTTCAGAATTGTAGGATTTCAAGTCAGCAATATCCTTCTTGAGTTCATCCACACTCTGATTCTGGCTTACTTGCTGCAACTTCATGAGATGCAGTGAGTCCAGGTGAGCTGTAAGGATTGCCTTGGTACCAGCATGTGAAGTTTTCTGAATGGCCTGTTGGATAGTACTGATTTGTTTGACTAAGGAGATATTGAATTGCCCTGGTGTAGACTCCTTTGTCAAGGCCCATTCAGGTAAATTTGGAATAGAACTAGGGCTTTCATCTCCCCCTAAGTTCATGCTTCCAACAAAAGAAACAGAGTCATCATCATCAGAATTTACTCCAAATTCCTCAGATGACTCACCAGCTATAGAAGGCATCTTGTTAATAGCAGCTTTATCCCTTTGAAGAGATTCTGTTATATGTACTAGATATAGTGTCTTTTCTGCCTCCTCATTGCCCTGAGCAGCCAACAACTGATAGGCTGACACAGGATGAGTAAAAGTGTCAGCATCCAAAGAAATGTTATCAATTACAGCTTTGTAATGTTGCTGAAATTGTCTTTCCTTTTCAGCATCATCCACAATCATTAACTCACTAGCAATGGCTGGATCCACCCTTATATCTGCTGTACCTGCCTTTCTCTCTTTTTCTCTATATTCTTGCATCAGGGGCTCCCCTGGCTCACACTCCTCACACCCTCACCTTCACCTACTAAGGTGGTACTCCTCTCACTTACTTTTGCCATGTTGGAAGAAATAGCATGCTTATTTGAGCTCTCAATCTCTCCTTTTGCCTGGGTGCAACCCAGCCTCTCACTCAAATTGTCACTCCCTTCCCTCAGTCCTAAAAGTGATTGTACAGTAATCATGTCTTCTACACTTGGAATTGTTTCAGTTGTGTGTGTAGAGACTATCAACGGATATGAAATAGCCGTTGAAGGTGACACTGATGGTATCAACGGATAACTGCTGTTAAGCTTATCCGTTGAAGAACAACCACTTGTCAACGGATGAGTGATATCCGTTGAAGAAGGAAAAGAAGTAGAAATTGAAAGTGATATAACTGTTGAATCTGTGTGGATTGATTTGAGTTTTGGTGACACAGATCCTTCAATTACATCTGAAAGAATTTGCGGGTGATCCAACAAATCATCTAAAAGATGATGATCACCTGTATTTGAGTGGGGCTCCTCCCTGAGTTGTAAAGAGGGAGAATCAGGAATTGATGGGAATAACATATCCACATCCAGAGATGGTGATGAAGTGTGTGGTGATTGATGTGTGTGAATTGTGAGAGAATAGGGCTGTGACTCCACATTTGTTGGAGACACATCAAACTGAGTTTGAGAAGGCATAGATACAGATGGATGTATCTGTGCAGTGTGTGCACCCTGTGTAGAAGATTGGGTTCTAGCCCTCTTTCTTCTAATAAAAGCTTTTGTTGGCGAGTGTTTGGCTTCAGTGTCCCTCCCTCGTTTGTTCTGTGTTCCTGGTTGGGAACTATTTTCAATAGTTACATCCTTTTGGGAAAATGCAGTTAGGGATGTGCTAGTAACCTTTTCAACCACCACAGCTTTTTGAGAAACTGTGGCTTGGCTAGCTTGAGAAACACTTATTTCTCCTTCCTTATCCTGGGGGTTTCTTTGATGTTCACCCCTCCCCTCACCACTCACACCCTGTTCAGGCCCCTGAGGGTTAAGGGTAGGTGTTACAACTATTGTCTTTTGAGAAACAACAGAGGTGGTTTTCTTTGTCTTTGATTTTGAAAGTTTAGTTTTGGTGACCTTGGTAGGAATCTGTTGGGGCATTGTCACAGATTCCATGGGCACACTAGAAGATAAAGAAATAGAGGGGTTGGAAGAAGTAGGAGTTGTAGAGACAATTACCTCACTTACCTGAGGTGCATCCATGATTGGTAAATATACCAATGGTACACTGCTGTTGAGATCCATTCTCAATAAATCTGCAAGAACTCTTTTCTCTTGTGCCCAACACTTGAGTTTATTATTCTCATTGGTTATGACCAAACCTTCAGCAACATGATTAGCCAATAACATAAAGAATCTAGCATAATAGATGTTATTAGGTCTATTAGCTTTGTTACCTAATCTAGTACCCAATTCTAGCATAACATAATTGCTAAAGTTGAAATACTTATCAGAAACAAGCATATAGAGCATATTAACAAGAGATGAAGTTATGGCATCAAAATTACTAATTTTCCCAGAGAAAACCTTGATAAAGGCATCCCCAAGAAAACTCCATTCTTTCCTAAGGCCTTTTCTTTTAATACTCCCTAAACTAGCAGAGTTAAGAGAATAACCTATGGAATCTAACATGCTGGATACATCATTATCAGTGTGTGGTGTCATGGCATTGTTCTCAGGCAATTTAAAACATGCTAGTAAATTATCACAGTTAACACAGTGATTTTTACCTTTGAGAGTGAAAGAGATGGTCATATCTATGGAGTTGAACTCAGCAGTTGTCCAAATCTCCTCAACTACTTCACAGTAAATCGTTGGGGCTTCCAGCATTGCATAGCTAAGTTTACAGTTTTTGATGAAGTCCATCATTTTGTGATAATCTGAGTGGGCTTCATTCTTTGCTACCAAAGCTATGAAATTCTTCTTCTCATAGATGAACCCAGATTGAGACATAATCTTTACTACTGGTGCCATTGTTGTAAGTAGAAATTGCAGAGAATAACTTGAAGGATTTGCAGAGAGAAAATGGTAAAAGCTTTGAAATTTCAAGAAAGCGTAAAGTAAAAATGAAAAAACAGAAGGGCTTATATACTTTCTCAAATTAAAAAGCATAAATAAAAGATTAAACAATAAATATATGTAAGTGAGTTTCAGCCGTTTAAGAATAAACTGTAAGTATTCTAAAAACTACCTTTAAAATAAATACATACAGTTGTATGTATGAGTATCAACGGTTAAGAAAATAGAATCAACGGCTGTAAGACACCTGAATCGACTGATGTGACATTTCAACGGATAAAGTAAATTGTCATCCGTTGAAAAGTACTACAGTTTTATCCGTTGACGGATAAAAATTCCAGAAATGTATATATCTTTCAACGGATAATGAATATCCGTTGATGGAACAATTTTGACTTTCAACGGATAGGAAATACCCGTTGATGGAATAATCTGTGTTAAAAAGTCAAATTTGTTCTAGCAACTAATACATTTCAGGCTTCAATTCAAATTGCAATAAGGACATAAATTTTATGAGTAATTAAGCATACATAGCTCACTTACCAATCTTGTGAATGTTGATTCATCAAGTGGCTTGGTAAATATGTCTGCAATTTGTTGTTCACTTGGAACAAAATGTAGTTCCACTATACCATTCATGACATGCTCTCTGATGAAGTGGTACTTGATATCAATGTGCTTGGTCCTTGAGTGCTACACAGGATTCTCTGTTATGGCTATGGCACTTGTGTTGTCACAAAAGATAGGAATTCTATCAACATGAAGTCCATAATCAAGGAGTTGATTCCTCATCCATAACACTTGAGAGCAGCAACTTCCAGCAGCAATGTATTCAGCCTCAGCTGTAGAAGTAGAGACTGAATTTTGCTTTTTGCTAAACCATGATACAAGCTTGTTTCCCAGGAATTGGCAGGAGCTTGTTGTACTTTTCCTGTCTATTTTACAACCTGCATAGTCTGCATCTAAATAACCAATTAGATCAAAGCCAGATTCTCTAGGATACCAAATACCTAAATTTGGTGTACCCTTGAGATATCTGAAAATCCTCTTGATAGCAATTAAGTGAGACTCCCTAGGATCAGCTTGAAATCTAGCACACAGACATGTAGCAAACATTATATCTGGTCTACTGGCAGTTAAATATAAAAGTAAACCAACCATGCCTCTATAACTTGTAATGTCCACAGACCTTTCAGTCTTATTCAATTCAAGTTTGGTGGCAGTGGCCATGGGAGTTTTTGCAGATGAACATTCCATTAAGTCAAACCTTTTTAGAAGATCATGAATATATTTAGTTTAACTAATGAAAATTCCATCACTAACTTGGTTAACTTGTAAACCAAGAAAATAGGTTAGTTCTCCCATCAGGCTCATTTCATACTTATTTTGCATTAGCTTAGCAAACTTTTTGCAAAGATTATTATCTTTAGAACCAAATATTATGTCATCTACATAAATTTGAACAAGTATACTAGAGCCATTAACATTCCTAAAGAAGAGAGTTTTATCAACAGTACCTCTAGTGAAGTGATTCTCTAAAAGGAATTTTGATAGGGTTTCATACCAGGCTCTAGGTGCTTGCTTCAGTCCATAGAGTGCTTTCAACAGATAATACACATAGTCTGGAAAATTTGGATCTTCAAACCCTGGAGGTTGACTTACATAGACTTCTTCCTCCAATTTCCCATTTAGAAATGCACTCTTGACATCCATTTGATAGACTTTGAAATTGGCATGGGCTGCATAGGCTAGAAAAATTCTGATGGCTTCAAGTCTTGCAACAGGAGCATATGTTTCATCAAAATCTATTCCCTCTTGTTGAGAATAGCCTTTAGCAACCAATCTGGCTTTATTCCTTATGACAATGCCATTTTCATCCATCTTGTTTCTGAATACCCATTTTATGTCAATAGGACTCTTGTTCTTTGGTTTGGGTACCAGCTTCCAAACTTTGTTTCTCTCAAATTGGTTCAGCTCTTCCTGCATAGCTAATATCCAATCTGGATCCAATACAGCTTCTTCCACTTTCTTAGGTTCCTCCTGAGATAGAAAACTACTATACAGACATTCATCTTGAGTAGCTTTTCTTGTTTGCACTTTAGATGATGCATCACCAATGATTAGTTCAAAGGGATGATTCTTGGTCCATTTCCTTTGAGGTGGAATATGTGCTCTAGATGAGGTGGCCTCAGTATTGTCATGATGTGAGACAGAGTGTTGATTAGTTGAAACTCCCCCTGAGTTGTTGGTTCTTTGCAGGGAATTTGGAGTTCTATCAACTGATGATGTAAATCGATTATCCGTTGATGAACTATGATCAACGGATGCTTCATTTTGTACTTCAATGGATACTGCATTGCCTCTATCAATGGGTGCAGAATTTTGTGCATTATCCAAGGGCATATTTTGAATCCCTTTTGAAGTGTCATCTCCATCAATTCCTCTTCACTATCATCACAATATATCTCAATGTTGTCAAATTTGAGTCTCTCATTGTGTCCCTCATCTGTTAGTCCATCAGTCTTTTTATCATCAAACACAACATGCACAGATTCCATAACAATGATGGTTCTTAGATTGTAGACCCTATAAGATTTTCCAGCTGAGTAACCAACAAATATCCCTTCATCAGCCTTTGCATCAAACTTCCCTTTATGGTCAGCTTGATTTCTCAGTATAAAGCATTTACATCCAAAGACATGAAGAAAGTTTAGAATTGGTTTTCTTCTCTTGAACAACTGATAAGGAGTCATGCCTTTAGTTTGATTGATCAAAGAAATATTCTGAGTGTAGCAGGCACAATTAACAGCTTCAGCCCAGAAATATGTTGGTAACTTTGATTCTTCAAGCATTGTTCTGGCAGCCTCAATCAAAGATCTGTTCTTTCTTTCAACTACCCCATTTTGCTGAGGTGTTCTTGGAGCTGAGAACTCATGCATGATTCCATTTTCTTCACAGAACAGCCTTATTGACAAATTCTTGAACTCAGTTCCATTGTCACTCCTGATATTCCTAACCTTCAAGTCAGGATGATTATTGACTTGCCTGATGTGATTGATAATAATTTCACTTGCTTCATTCTTTGATCCAAGAAAATAGACCCATGAAAACTTTAAGAAATCATCTACAATCACTAAGCAATATCTTTTTCTTGCAATTGACAATACATTGACTGGTCCAAACAAATCCATATGCAGCAGCTGTAATGGTTCATCAATTGTTGTTTCAAGCTTCTTTTTGAATGATGCTTTCCTTTGTTTGCCTTTCTGACAAGCATCACACAAACCATCTCTTGAGAATTCAATAAGAGGAATTCCTCTGACTAAGTCCTTTTTGACTAGATCATTCATTGTCTTGAAATTCAAATGAGATAGCTTCTTGTGCCATAGCCAACTTTCAACTGGACTTGCTTTGCTGAAGAGACAAGTAATAGATTCTGCATCTGTAGAGTTGAAGTCAGCTAAGTACACATTCCCTTTCCTAACTCCAGTTAGAACCACTTTGTTGTCTTTCTTGCTGGTGACAACACAGGCTTCTGAATTGAAGGAAATTGTATTCCCTCTATCACATAGTTGACTGATACTCAGTAAGTTGTGCTTGAGACCATCAACTAATGCAACTTCATCAATGATGACATTCCTTGTTGAAATCAAGCCATATCCCATAGTAAACCCTTTGTTGTCATCTCCAAAGGTTATGCTAGGGCCAGCTTTCTCCTTAAACTCAGTGAGCAGGGAGAAATCTCATGTCATGTGTCTTGAACAGCCACTGTCCAAGTACCATAGATTTCTTCTTTTTCCCTGCACACCATAAAATCAATCAAGTTGATTTTGGTACCCAAGTTTCCTTGGGTCCATTCCTGTTAGCCTTTCTCCTAGACTTCATTCCTCCTGCATCTTTAGACTTAGGTAACTTTGAGTCAACCTTGATCTTAGATGTAGTTGGTTGAGGTGTAGGGTTAGTCACAGAATCATTTAGCACATTTGGAATTTGATAAGGCATGGATTGTGCAAGCATGTTATTCCATATTGGCATATTGTATGGCATTTGAGGCATACTAAATGCAGCAAGATAAGGATTGTTAAAATATGGCATGTTTGCAAAATGTGCAGAAGGATTCTGTTGAGACATAACAGGCATAGCATGCAGAGGTGATGCAGACATATTAGGCATGGAAGAGGGTACATGTATGGGAGTTTTCTTAATAGATTTGCAATTAGCAGATAGATGATTAACACTACTACAATGCACACAGCTTTTTCTAGGAGCATACTTATCAGGTGTGTAATTGTTATGTTTGTTAACCCCTACCTTCCCATTTCTATTAGATTTCCTTTTAGTTTCCTTTTATCCTCAACCACTTTGAGCCTATTCTTTAACTGTTCTAAGGTCATGTGCCCTATATTCACCTTACTGAAATCTTTGGATGTGCTTTCTTCTCCTTTGACAAAGTTCTTGGAAGTTGAACCAAATTTTTTGTTGAGTTTCTTTAGATTTTCACTATTAGAAACATCTGCCTGTTTTAATTGAGGAACCTTCAACGGATGCTCCTTTTCTTCCTTCAACGGATAACTTTCATCATCCGTTGATTCCACATCCGTTGACAGCCCATCAATTAATTCCAGTTTCTTTTTGTTTTTATCCCAGGCAGTCTCACAGAATGATTCAATTCCTTGGACCTTGGAAATTTGAGCACTAACATCCCTAGATGTCTTCCAGGCTTTAATCACCTCTTGCTCTCTCTCTAATTGATTGGAAAGTATTTCTACTTTCTTAACAGATTCAGCTAGTTCATTTTCAACAGATATACAATATAGCTTAGTTTTCTCTAAGTCAATCAACTTATCTTCTAACACAGCATTTCTATTACTTAAAAACATATTGTTCTCTTTAATCCTACTATTTTCTTTAGCAAGAGATTTAAGAGACACACGCAAATGATACAATTCAGTAGACATGTCATTAAAAGCATCATTGCACTCTTCTTTAGTAAGCTGTGTTAAATCAGTAGTGATTACCTGGTTGCTTGATGAACTAACTTCATTTTCCTCAGAATCAGCCATGAGAGCCAAGTTGACA